>NW_012282695.1:0-1504 GCF_000151885.1 Dipodomys ordii
CTGGGAAGGGATGTGAAGGGTAAACCAAAGGTGCTTGGTAAGAAATGTACGCATTATCCTGCCCATGTAATTGTAACCCCTCTGTACAGTATGTTCACAATAAAATAAAATTAAATTAAAAAAATAAAAAAAATACTTTGCTAAATAAAGAAAAGTAACTATTATTTAATCATGGTTATTACTATTTACTGAACATCAATTCTAAACTAATCAATTCTTCTAAGGGCTTAACATGTGTTACTATGTCATCTATTATTCAGAACAAAGTAGTTCACAAATCATTGTTAACTTTAAAGTTAGAACAAGACTTGGGCTTAAATATCATTTGAGGTATTTGATGTCACTCAAGGTGACATCGAACCTGCAGAAGGTTTGATCATACCATAGACCTACAATGCCCCATCCAGTACCCAAATAGCCACATATGGCTATTGAACACTAGTATTGTGTTTAGTGTCAAATCATTCTGAATTTAAAAGACTTAAACCATAAAAAGTAATTTAAATATAATGTATAAGTTTATGCTGATTACATGTTGAAATAACATTTTGGTTTATTGGACGACATGAAATGCATTATTAAAATTAACATCATGTAAGCCAGGCGCCGGTGGCTCATGCCTGTAATCCTGGCTACTCAGGAGGCTGAGATCTGAGGATCGAGGTTCAAAGCCAGCCCAGGCAGGAAAGTCCGTGAGACTCCTATCTCCAATAAAAACCACTAGAAAATCGGAAGTAGTACTGTGGCTCAAGTGGTAGAGAGCTCGCCTTGAGCTGAAGAGCTGAGGGGTAGCATCCAAGCCCAGGGTTCAAGCCCCACAACAGACAAAAAGTAATAATAATAATAATAACATCATGTGTTTCTTTTTACTTTTGTAATGTGACCACAAGAAAATTGTGGTTTGCTTTTGTGGCTCATGTTGTATTTCTACTACACAGCACTGTTGTAGATACTCAGTGGCTTTGTTTCTGAGTAGATTTTTCAAGGAGTGTTACAGTTTCACTACCTGTGGAACCATTTAGCATTTGTCACAGTCTTCACAATGATACTTTTCTTTTTTCTGTGGTTACTCTTATCTACACAGTGTAGATTCCTAGGCAAATGCTTTGTGAAAGGGATCATGTGCCTATGGTTTCTTTCTTTCCTATGTGGGTCCTCTATTGAGCAGAGGACATTTCCTGTACAGATTCTCTGTCGTGCGGGTGTTAAAACTAACTTTGTTCATATCCTCTACAATAGCACTAGGTCAATTCAATACTTAACAAGAAGGCTAGTTAATCCCACAACAACACAATTAAAATTTTTAAAGAATTTCTAAAAAAAAACTAAAATGAACTGTAATCGCCTACCTACTTGGCATTTCCGTGAATCCCATCACTTTGAGTAACAGAAATACTGCCTTTTTTTCTTCCTTTGGCGTTGCTAATATTCTTCTCAGAACCTTTACTACTAACATTAAGTCTCCTCTGACACCAAGGCTTAGGAAGAAATCTTTCTCAAAAGC
>NW_012282696.1:0-2119 GCF_000151885.1 Dipodomys ordii
TTTTTCTTTTTGCTTATGTGGTGCTGAGGAATCGAACCCAGGGCCTCAAGCATGCAAGGCAAGCGCTCTACCACTGAGCCACCTTCCCAGCCCCTACGGCGCCACTTTTTAACTTGATTTTCTTTACTGAACTTTAAGATGAAAACAAGAGTATTTTTTGTTGTGCATGCATGTGTGTGGGCTTTAACTCAGGGTCTCCCACTTGTTTAGCTGTTTTCTCTCAAGGTTGGTGCTCAACCACTTGACCCACACCCCTAGTTCCAGATTTTTGCTGGTTAACTGGAGATTAAGAGTCTCATAGACTTTTCTGTTTATGCTAGCTTCAAACCACAATCCTCAGATCTCAGCCTCCTGAGTTGCTAGGATTACAGACATGAGCCAACAACTAAAATATTAACTTTTTTTTTTTTTTTGGTCAGTCTGGGGCTTTAACTTAGGGCCTGGGCAATGTCTCTGATCCTCTTTGTACTCAAGGTTAGCACTCTAGCACTTGAGCCATATTGTCACTTCCAGTTTTTTCTGAATAGTTATAGGAGGTAAGAATCTCATGGACTTTTCTGCCTAAACTGGATTCAAACCCTGATCACCAGACCTCAGTCTCCTGAGTAGCCAGGATTACAGGTGTGAGTCACCAGTGCTGGCTTAAAAGAATTTTTTTTTTTTTTTTTGTCAGTCGTGGGGCTTGAGCTCTGGGCTTGGGTGCTGTCCCTGCGCTCTTCAGCTCAAGGTGAGTGCTCTACCACTTGAGTCACAGTGCCACTTCGGGTTTTCTAGTAGTTTATTGGAGGTAAGAGTCTCATGGACTTTCCTGCCTGGGCTGGCTTTGAACCTTGATCCTCAGATCTCAGCCTCCTGAGTAGCTAAGATTACAGGCGTGAGCCACCAATGCCCGGCAAAAGAATATTTTTAAGGACATTTAATTATGCTATTTTCTTGGGACATAGTAACTATCTAAATTTAGAACTTTCTAAATATCTCAGAGTCTTGAAAATAGACTATCTCAGGCTTATTTATTATTTACTTGCTTGTTTATTATTTTGGTGGTTTGAACTCAGGGCCTCACACTTGCTAGGTAGGAGGCTCTACCCCTTTAACCACCCCTTCAGTCAATAAATACCTTTACTTGATTAACTTAAGTAAAAACTCCTTCAACAAGACTATTTATTAGAGATTAAAGGGAAACTAAAAAGAAAAAACAGAGCACAGGCCTGTGTATGTCCCCTGGAAACGGCGGTCCGGAGGCTCCCGCTTGCCCAGCCCGGCCACGGCAGTCAGTGTAAACCAGGAAACCCCAGGCTCACAGACCAGCAGTTCGCACCATTCCTACCTGTACACAATTCTTTCCCTCTGTAAATCTTCTAAGGCGCAACACAGCTCAGCAGCATAGAAAATAGCTCTCTGTTCCTCCAAACCAGGGCTTCCCAGATTGTAAATGTGAAATTTTAAATCACCTCCATTCATAATGGTTAGCACCAAACATAAGGCATCTTTGGTTTCAAAAGCGTAGGCTAAACTAACCTAAAAACAACAGCATCATAAAAAGACAAAATAAAAATTCTGCTCATCCATTCATCTGTTGTCTTACTGTATTTGCTAACAGTATTCAAATACATTTCCATATAATCAGAAAACCCCAATAGTACAAGCTTCTCCTCCATTTTCTTTTCTTTTTCTTTTTTTTCCTGCCAGTCCCGGGGCTTGAACTCAGGGTCTGCACACTGTCCCTGAGCTTCTTTAGCTCAAGGCTAATGCTCTACCACTTGAACCACAGTACCATTTCTAGCTTTTTCTGTTAATGTGTACTGAGGAATGGAACCCAGGGCTTCATGCATGCTAGGCAAGCACGCTACCACTAAGCCACATTTCCAGCCCCCACCTCCTCCATTTCCACTCTTACTTTTTACTTGGTGCTAGGGCTGAAGCCAGAGCTTAGTCCCTAAGCATGCTTGCTTCTGCCCCTCAGCTCTGCTTGTCCGAGTCACACTCTCACTGCATGAAGAGTTTTCAATATTCCCACATGGGAATATTGTGCTAGAGATTATTATTATTTTTTTTTTTGTCGGTCGTGGGGCTTGAACTCTGGGCCTGGGCGCTGTCCCTCAGCTCTTCAGCTCAAGGC
>NW_012282697.1:0-2609 GCF_000151885.1 Dipodomys ordii
AAAAAGCCGGAAGTGGCGCTGTGGCTCAAGTGGTAGAGCGCTGCCTTGAGCTGAAGGACAGCGCGCAGGCCCAGACTTCAGACCCCACGACTGGACCCCCCCAAAAAAAAAGAGCTGAGGGACAGCGCTCAGGCCCAGAGTTCAAGCTCCACAATAACAAAAAAAAGGGGCAGGGTGGGGGTGATACATAACAAAGGTAGGAATATGATTCAGTAGTAGACTTTTTTTTTTTTTGGTCGGTCGTGGGCTTGAACTCTGGGGCCTGGGCGCTGTCCCTACGTTCTTCAGCTCAAGGCGAGCGCTCTACCACTTGAGCTACAGCGCCACTTCCGGTTTTCTGGTGGTTTATTAGAGATAGGAGTCTTACGGTCTCTCCTGCCCGGGCTGGCTTTGAACCGCGATCCTCAGATCTCAGCCTCCTGAGTAGCTAGGATTACAGGCGAGAGCCACCAGGGCCCGGCTTCAGTAGTAGATTTGGTGCTCAACATACATGAGGTCCAGCAAAAGCTGTGTGCTGACAGCTAACACTTGTAATCTTAGCTACTTAGGAGACTGAGATAAGGAGGACCAAATTTCAAAGCCAGACTAGGCAGAGAAGTCTGAGAGATTCCATCTTCAAATAACCAGCAAAAAGCTGGACTGGAGGTATAATGCAGGTGGTAGAATAACAGCTGTGAGCAAGAAAGCTGAGAGTATGAGACCTGAGTTCAAGCAAAAAGAGCTTAGGGGTAGTACCCAGGTCCTGGGTTCAAGCCCCACAATATAAACAAACAACAAAACCCAATGGACTAAGCTGAGTGTTGATGGCTTAGAAGGCTGAGATCTAAAGAACGTGGCAAGAAAGTCCAACCCAGCCTGGGCAAGAAAGTCCATGAAACTCTTATCTCCAATTAACTTCCAGAAAAACAGAAGAGATGCTGTGGCTCAAGTGGTAGAGTGTTCACCTTGAACTGAAGAGCTCAAGGACAGCACCCAGGCCCAGAGTTCAAACCCTATGGCCAACAAAATAAATAAATAAATAAATAAAACTGAACAAACAATGGACTGGAGCTGGAAACGTGCCTTAGTGGTAGAGTGCTTAAAGCCGTGGGCTTGGTTCCTTAGTACCACATAAAAAAAGCCAGAAGTGGCACTGTGGCTCAAAAGAAGCCCAGGAACAAACCAGGTGCTGGTGGCTCACGCCTGTAATCCTAGCTATTCAGGAGGCTGAGATCTGAGGATGGTTCAAAGCCAGCCCGAGCAGGAAAAGGCAGGAAAGTCTGTGAGAACTCTTACCTCCAATAAACCACTAGAAAACTAGAAGCGCCCAAGCCCAGAGTTCTAGCCCCACGACCGACCAAAAAAAAAAAAGCCTAGGAACAGGGCCCTGAGTTCAAGCCTAAGGACTGGCAAAAACAAAACAACAACAAAAAACCCAATGGACTTTCAAAGCTAAGGGTGTGTGTGTATATATATATATTTTTTTTTTTGGGGGGGGGTCCGGTCATAGGGCTTGAACTCTGGGCCTGGGCGCTGTCCCTCAGCTCTTCAGCTCAAGGCTAGCTCTCTACCACTTGAGCCACAGGGCCACTTCTGGCTTTTTTTCTTTTTGCTTATGTGGTGCTAGGGAATCGAACCTAGGGCCTCATGCATGCAAGGCAAGTACTCTACCACTGAGCCACCTTCCTTGTATCTATGCCAGAACTGGGGCTTAGAACCCAGAGCCCAATTGTTCTACCACTTAAGCCACACTTCCAGTTCTGGCTTTTTGCTGGTTAACTGAAGATAAGCATCTTGGGGATTTGCCCCAACTGGCTTTGAATTACAAACCCCATATCTCAACCTCTTGAGTAGCCAATCCCTTGTATACTTTCAGTCTTGTAAAGGTAAGTTTTCTGTCTCTCAATGTACTTACAGGATCAGTCATAGTAAGTGGATGACATTCCATAGTAGCTCGATATTCCTTAATCATCCGGGAAAATTCCCAGTTTGGAAAACTGTTGTCATACTCCTATTTGAGAAAAGAGCAAAATGTTAAGATATAGGCACTCTCGGACTCAGCACTAAGAGGCAGCAATGACAGCTCTTTGGTACAACTTCACAGTTAAAGTCTTCATCCTGACTCTAGGGTATAAAAGTCTTGGGGTGCAAATGGGCAGGGAGCCTAGGCATGTATCATAACCAGCTAAGAAGTAGGACAAGCTCATCATTCCACACTTATCTCAGGAGGCACAGCAGCACACTGCACCTCTCCAGAGCAATGAACCCATCTAAGGAGTCTTCACTACAGTCACTCCCATCCTGCAGTAGGGAAAGCAAATGTCTGCCCAGCGCTGTGTTAGTATGTGATGGGCTTCCTCATTGATTGGCATCAAGAGCTGTTAATCTGAGGACCTTTCAGATAATTTCTGAATCATGTATTTACTTTATGAACAAATCTGATGAGAAATCAATTAAATTTCCTGGATAGCAGAAGTGGCATCTCAGAAATGCTAGGGCCCAGTGAATTTCTGTTGCCCATGGTGCTTTTTAGTTCAGGAGGACCATATAGGCCTGTTCCAAAACCCTTGCCCAAATCTCCCATGAAAGGTACCTGGGCTCGCTTTATTCTTATTTCAGAGTTTTGGGCC
>NW_012282698.1:0-1356 GCF_000151885.1 Dipodomys ordii
TATGGCCAAGTGCAGCCACTGCTTTGAGTCTGTGCTGAGACCAAATGTCATCATGGCAAGAAGGAGAGCTACTCATCTCATGACAGCCAGGAAGCAGAGCCCAGCAGGGGTCCAAGGACAAACTACACCTGCCGAGAGACATGTCACCTAGGGTCCACTTCTTCCAGCTAGGCTAATAGTCTCTAGCACCTTCCAAACTAGCATCACCAGCTGAGGACCAAGCCTTAACACATGAATCTTCCAGTCAAGTCATAACAAAACAATGTACAATGGGCATGTGTTCTGTTTACAATATGAAAAATACATTTGTGTACACTTGCATGCCACCCAACGTATTTACTTATAAGTTCATAATCTAAATCCAGCTTCTATATGTAAGGGAAAACACACATCGTTGGTCTCTCTGGGCCTGACTCACTTCACATAATTTTTCCAGGTCTTTTCATTTCTCTACAAATGGTACAATATCACTCATTCTAATGGATGTATAAAATCCCATTGTGTATGTGTGTGTGTGTGTGTGTGTGTGTGTGTGTGTGACTATGCCACATTTTCTTGATCCATTCATCAAAAATCAAAGTTCAGCAAAATAAAACACCAGAAAGTAGGTACTTAAAAGGGGTAGGATGGAAGTAGACAAACGAAGAGGAGAAGAAGGGGAGAATGCAATCAAAAGTCCAATGTATATCCTACAAAGTTAAGAAGAGTGAGGGAAAGGGTGGATAAAAAAGGGTTGGGTGAGGATGTTGAAAGGAATGAGAGGGATCAAGATTTGTTGTATTCATAAACCGCTTTATTAAATGGTAACCACTTTGTACAACTACTTAAAGATAATTTTTAAAAGATTTAAAAATATATGATCAAAAAGCTAACTGAGTATGTTGGGCTAATCATCATTTGGACCTATCTTGAAGACACCACAGTTGGTGATTGTTCCTGACTTTGCTGTGCCCTGAACAAATGAAAGCCACAATATATGGCTCCATTTAGAGTTTCTGAAGGGAGGAAAGTCATCCTGAACACAGAGGGGCTCTGCTTCTCTCCTGTGGTTAGAAGGAAGAATTTCAGTTTTGTGACCAATGTTTTACATGCATATACATCTACCTCTACATAGGCACATGCACACACATGTACTCACACACACACACACACACCATATATACATACAGGGGGTTTTAAACACTAGTATTTTGGTATAGGTTCTTTCTTACTGCCTGTGTGTGTGCTCTTGGATCACAATCCTTCTTTTCTTTTCTTTCTTTGTTTCCCAGCATGGCTGGAATGGCAGGTGCCATTTTATGTGGCCTGTATCTGAGAGGAACGGCTTAAAGAAAGAAGGATTTATTTTGTCTCATG
>NW_012282699.1:0-1610 GCF_000151885.1 Dipodomys ordii
AATGTGGTATATATACACAATGGAATTCTATGCCTCCATCAGAAAGAATGACATTGCCCCATTTGTTAGGAAATGGAAAGACTTGGAAAAAATTATGTTAAGTGAAGTAAGCCAGGACCAAAGAAACATTGGTCCCATGATTTTCCTTATTTGCAATATCTAGTATATGTCTGATTCAAGCAGAAATGATCAGATAAGGTGATGTTAGGGGAATGAATCTCAAGATAAGTATTCAAATGTTCTTTTTGTTTTTTTCTTTCATGCAATTGTTTCTAACATATTTATAAGATGAATTCTTTGTTCCTTTGTATATTGCTCCCCCACAGTATAACCCATGCTTTCACTGTATTTGATGTTGGTATAATTTGTGGAGGGGAAGGGTAAAAACAAATCGTTTAACTAGGGATAAAGGTGGACCCATTGCAACACTGTGATGTACAAGTTGTTATGTTGAAAAACGAACTTTTCAACTTTGGTGGGGTGGGGGAAGATCAGGTGATGGGAAAGGGGGAGGATGGGAAGGGATGGGAAGGGGAAACAAAAAGGAGGCAACAAATGTTTGATAAGAAATGTACTCGTTATCTTGCCCATGTAATTGTAACTCCTCCATACTGTATTCTCACAATAAAAAAGCTTAATTTTTTAATTTGGTATATTTTATTTTATTGATTTATTTTATTTATTATTTTATTGATTTTTATTTTGTAGTATAAGGTTGAACTCTGGGTCTCACAATTAAACACATGCTGTATGACTGAGCTATATCCCAATCCCTGATGTTATTTTAAATGACCTATTTGTGTTATCTGTAAACAATAACATTTTTTCTGTTCTTACAATATTTGTTTTAATTAATGTTTTTTTTGTAAGGCTGGTTATAGCTTCCAGAACTACATCACTGGGGCTTTCACTATTTCTACTAGCCTAGGTCAAATTTTTTCTAATTTTGAACTTCTTACAAGTGGCATTATGCACTACATGCTCTTTTCTATGGCTTCTTTCATATAATTAGGATACATAATTTTGCTTTATTTATATTTATTGATACAAATAAATATCAACTGATTCTAATTTAGTCAGAATACTAATAAATGTGAAGATTTGTTCATATAGGCATAAATGCCCCATGCCAGGAGAAAAACATATGTGTCATAATTTCATTGTTTTTGATTGAAGATTTTTATAGGCATTATGTATACAGTTACCAAATATATTTACTTTCCTCAGAGTGGACTCCCAATGAACACCAGTTGTTTATTCCCTTTCTAACAGTTTTGCTTTGTATACTTCCCTTTGAGTAGACGATGGGCTGAGTAGCTCAGGTGAAGTGATTAAAGCAAGGCCAAAATGATGGGCTGTGACATAGGGATGAGGTTGCTAAAGGTCAGCTTTCTTCTCTCTTGTATGGCTTGTTTAGCTACCAATTTTGATATACATTTTTTTTTTGAACTCTGGGCCTGGGCGCTGTCCCTCAGCTCTTCAGCTCAAGGCTAGCGCAATACCACTTGAGCCACAGCACCACTTCCGGCTTTTTTATTTTTGCTTATGTGGTGCTGAGGAATCGAACCCAGGGCCTCATGCATGCAAGGCAAGCACTCTACCACTGAGCC
>NW_012282700.1:0-2470 GCF_000151885.1 Dipodomys ordii
TAAATTTAATTTTATTTTATTTGTGAACATACTGTACAGAGGGGTTACAATTACATGGGCAGGATAATGCGTACATTTCTTACCAAGCATTGCAGCCTCTTATTCCATTCTTGATGAGGCCACAGTTGAGAATTTGTTAAGAAGATGAAGAAACGAACTGTACTGTACTTGTGAATCTCTAGAGACAATGTGAGTCATATCACAAAGATCATTCACACACATACAGGTATCTTCATTTGGTTTGGACATTCTAGACTACACTTGATGCTGTAGTTGGATATGGACCCTGTAGATTATTTTGGCTTCTGACTCCTTCCCAAGGGATTGAGCATTTGGTGGTTGCATTGGTCTCTTGTCTTTCCTGTCTTTCCATGGGAAAGGAGAGAATGGTTGAGGAAGAGCATTATGTGGTAAATGGCTCCCACTTCACAATATGGTATCTAAACTCTCAAGAATTCTAAACTCCAAATATTCCAAACTCCCAATATCTTAAACTCAGAGCAACTCAGGTGCAAACTGAGGACACTGAAAAATACAGTAATATGCGTCTCTACATCCAACACTTTCTTATGTTATTTGATAAGTACCTTTGTTTCATAGCCTTCTTTCCAGAGAGAGCTCACTAGTCAGGGAGGGGGGATTATCTATTTGGAAAGTGGATGGTGGTAAGTAGCAAGATATAGGTGCAGCCACTTTGGAGGCTCTAGAAATCCCATGAAATGGTGGAAAAGACTGACTTTCTGGCAGCCTCTAGGTGTCTATAATGCTCTAGCTGGGCCTTATAGAGAGGAAGCTTTCACTTCCTAATGAAAAGATACATACATACATACAATAGTTATAGTGACTTTTAAGGACATACATGATTCAGTTACTATGTACTTACACGTTGACTGAGCTGATGTAGTTATACATCAAAACTGTTTAAGTTAGAGACCCTGCAATTTTCACTCTTGTAGCTTATGAAGTGACACCCAGGTTCCCATTCCAAGTCTTTGCCCTCAGCCTCACATCGCTCATGGCCCTACCTGTGGTCTCACTTCTGTTTGTGCAAGCTAACTGATAGCAGTAGCTTCTGTTTTCCAGCCACCTTCTACATGTAGAATGGAGATAGTAGCCTTTGCTCAGCAACTTAGAAAAGTGTCTGTTCAAAATCTCCTTTAAAATAACACATGCCATCAGGGTTCTGGAATCCTAGCTATTCAGGAGGCTGAGATCTATGTGAAAATGGAAACATAACATGACTTCCTTAAGGAGTTAACTTTGGGTTTATAAAAAGTATGTTTGGATATATAGTAGTGCATTTTAACATATTTTGTGTATTTTTTTCTTCCTTCCTTTTTGACAATACTGGAGTTTGAACTCAGGATCTGCTTGCTAGGTAGGCTTGACCTATACTCTCAGCAAGATAGGTACTTCTGTTTTCCCCAATCCAGCTTCAACTGTGGTCCTACTTGTGCTTCTTGTGTAGCTGGGATGCAGATAGATGCCAACACACTCAACCCACTCTGTTGAGACGAGGGTCTCAATAACTTTTTGCCTGGGCTGGCCTAGAACTTCTACATTCCAAGTAGCTGGAATTGTAAGTGTGAGCCACCATGCCTGGCCCATATTTCTTTTAAAAAATTGAATCTATTGAAACAGCTCTTAGTAGCATTTAAAGTAGAAATCACAGGATTAATTCTGTGCTAAGATCCAAAAGGATAAAATATAGAGATCTGAAGCTCACAGTTCAAAGCCAGCTGGGCAGAAAAGTCCTCGAGACTCTTATCTACTCAGAAAGAGCTAGAAGTGGCTCTGTGGCTCAAGTGGTAGAGTACTAGCCTTGAACAAAGGAAGCTTAAGGACAGTGCTCAAGCCTTGAGGTCAAGCCCCAGGATCAGCAAGACAAGAAAGAAAGTTACACATAAATGTATATTGGGAAGAGTTTTAAGATCTATATGGGCCAAAACAAGTGAGAATAGCCTAGCTTTGAAAATAGTCACAGCTTTGATTAACAAATGGCTATTTTTACTTTAGACAATATTCACTTATCTATTGAGGTATTCTGAGGGGGAAAAACACAATTTCAACAGGTTTTATTGTCCTGTTTTCATACATGTAAATGAACAGTTTTGACCTTATTCAGCCTCATTCTAGCAGTCCTGGTCAAGATGCTTGTGCCTCAGTTCATCTACTTCTACAATGGAGGCAATCAGGGGAGGTTACAAAGTATAAACTGTTTTGCAGAGTAGTTTGTAGTGCAAGGATGGTTTGAGGAAACACATTCATCTTTTAAAATGGAAGTTTGCAAAGAACAATTGGGTAAGAACTGCATTTATATATATATATATAATTTTTTTTTGGTCGGTCGTGGGGCTTGAACTCTGGGCCGGGCGCTGTCCCTCAGCTCTTCAGCTCAAGGCGAGCGCTCTACCACTTGAGCTACAGCGCCACTTCCGGTTTTCTGGTGGTTTATTGGAGATAGGAGTCT
>NW_012282701.1:0-4236 GCF_000151885.1 Dipodomys ordii
ATATATATATATATATATATATATAGTCAAGGTGATGTACAGAGGGGTTTTATTTACATAAGTAAGGTAATGAGTGCATTTCTTGTCAACCTTGTTACCTCTTCCCTCAATTTTCTCCTACTTTCCTTCCCCCACCCCCCAAATTGCACAGATTATTTCCAACATACTGTCTTGTATATATCGCTGCTGCATTGGTTCCCCCTTGTCCATTGTCTCACCCTTCTGTTGTTCCCCTTCCCTTCCCTAATTCAAATAAATGTATATACAATACCAAGGTACCAAAATCAAATACAGTGACAACAGAGAATATACCATAGGGGGAAGGACATACAAAAGAAACAAAAAGTCACATAGTACATTAAAAACAGCATCACCAAAGAAAAACCTCTTGTGTCCATGTCTTGGGAGTTCATTTCACTTAGCAACATTTTATATGGCTAAATAAACAGAGATGTGGAGCTATTCTGCTCATCTGATAAGATTATTCTAGATGTATATTAATTATTGCAAATAAGGGAAACCATGGACCTATATTTCTTTGGGTCTGGCTTCTGTCACTTAATAGGATTTTTCCAAGCCTTTCCATTTCCTTACAAATGGGGCAGTGTCATTCTTCCAGAAAACTTTTTTTTGGTGATATGAAATGTAAATGCTCTGATTTAGAAGTAGTGAAGAAATTTGGGGTTGATTTGACCTTGATAAACAACTTGATTTATTATTTTATACATCAATTCAATTTCATCTCTCTTTTGGGGGAGTCTTATTTTTAGAGCTATACATCTGGTGGCCAGCTACAAATTTATACTGGGATCTTGTATTCAAGGGAAACTAGAGAGGTTGAGAGAGAGCAAATATTCACAATCCAGCACATTGTAACAAATGCAAATAAACATGTACTTTCTGAACTACATGATTCTTCTTCTTTCCCCCATCCCAAGGGAGAGATGCAAGTTTTTCTATTCTCACAATATTATTGAAAGTCTTTCAGATGTTAATAGACATCCACCCGTGTTCCAAGTCATTTCTAGTGGGAGCAGCTCATACACAGTTGTGCTGCCATGACAGCTCAAGAACTTTGTTATATAGAGCCGAACGATGTTAAAGAAGGCATAGCCAAAAGGTGAGACACAGTTTTATATATACTTTTACCAGAGTGAAAGAAAATGCTTGCAAGAAAGTGTCTGATAGTAAAAATAAATGACTAGAAATGAATCAGTCTAGACAGATACATATTTTTACTTAAAAAAGAAATACAGAATGCAAATTGGGGCTAAATGCTAAAAGAGTGCAGATGAGGTAAGACAGAATCATAGTTATAACAACTGAAATTGAGTTGTCTTGATGGTTTGGGGTCAGAGGAAGACCAGGAGTAGTAGAATGGAGGATGTGTACTTTTCTAGGAAGTAAACAAAATTAAATTAAATTAAAAAAAAAAGAAAGTTAGTATAGCACTACCATTCATTATGGTCTCCTGTGTGTGCGCAGGTGCACATTTCCTTTCCATGTTATATATTTTGCTTTAGCTCCAGGGAAATTTTTAGTGACCTCTGGTACTACAGAATATTTGATCATTGCAAGCCCATGCCTAGATAGTGATTATGCATAAAGAATAACATGGAACACCTACTGTGTTTGCAAGTCCCCAGATAAGAAGGAGGCTTAGGAACAAAATGCAATGATCATATTCCTCCCTTTGTTTAATCAGACATAAAATGTATGGTGTGGCTTATTCAATAATATCCACCTGATAAAAAGAAGCTAAAATAGGAACAGTTGCTATGAATGTTCTAAAATGGAGTGCTAAAGAGTAAAAGTGGAAAAAAATAACACAACAGAGTATTTCAAGAAGTGGCTCTAAGAAACGTATAAGCAATAGTCTACTTGGGATATATTTGCAAATAGAACACTGTATTACATACAATATGAAATGTATAATGCACAGATGATATTTTATAATCTTATTTAATTTTTCTTTTACTTTTATATTGGTAAATTTTTATCTGTCTCCAACTCTGGATGTCCTGGGAGCATGTAATTATATGCCTAGCAGAAGTTGAAGAAATAGCATTTCTCTATGGATATTTAAAATGCCTATACATTGTAAATGCTTAATAAATAATAAATTGAATGATGCAAGTTTTTTGAAATACAAATATTTATCACTTATCCAAATACTTTCCAAAATATTACAGCATTTTAAGGATCTTATGAGCTACTTTCTAGCATTATTAGTGATAATACAAAGTTCATAGAACTTCATGGAAAGCAAGTGGGAAATGGGTTTCACAAAATTCTGAACATCTTAACACTTTTTGGCTTAGAATATGGATATCTGAGAATTCATCAAAGTTATCATTGTCGTATAAATATATGCTTTCAGATTTTACTTTTAATTATTACAAATGATTGAATATCACTTCAAATTACATACACTCCAATAAATAGAATCATTAAGAACATGTTCAAATGACATGTGATTACAGACAGTACAAAAGTATTTAAGACCTGTTAGATGGTGTGTGAAAATATTAAAAATTAAATTTGCTCCACAATGATTCCTTTCTGCCTTCTGAGTTTCTCTGAGCTGTATGGGATGGAAGTGGTTGCATAGAAATCTCAACTCATTCATATCCAGATCCTAGTCCCAAACCGTGAACCTGTTTATGCCTAACCATGGAATGCCACTAAATGGATCTTAATGGGAATAAGGTCTATAGCTACAGACAAAATGAGTCAGTCAAATAAATAAAGGAGGAGAAGCTTGAGATAAACCTGGAGGAGTCAAGAAATCCAAATCAGTATTTTACAGTCTACTAGAGTCAGAAATAATCTAGGACTTAATTGAGGTTGCCTCTGATGTTAGAAGCATAGAAGAGCCTCCACCCAGAACAACAATTTCTGTGATGTGGTTCTTGCATTTATCAGGCCACTTCTCAGCCTTTTTTTGTTACTTTTTTATTGTTAAAATACTGTACAGAGGGGTTACAGTTACATGAGCAAGGTAATGAATACATTTCCTATTAAGCATTGTTGCCTCCTTTGTTTTCCTCCTACCAACCCTTCCCTCCCACCTCCTCAACTACACTCACCACCCCACCACCACCGCTACACCGAAAGCTCATTTTTCCACATAGGGTCTTGTATAACTCATTGTTCCAATGGGTCAACCTGTATCCCTATTTGAGCATTTTGTTTTTTTCCCTTCCCCTCCCCAAATTAGAAAAGTGTATATACAAGATGCAGGGCACCAACATCAAATACAGTGAAAACAGAGGTTATACCATGGGGGAGGGACATACAAAGAAACCAAAAAATCACATGGTACATTATAAATACATTAGAAATGATAGCAAGAAAGGAAAAACCACTTGTGTCCCTACCTTGGGGTTCATTTTGCTTATCATCTTATCTGGTCATATGTACAAAGCTTTTGACCTTTTCTGCTTATTCCAGACATATACTAGTTATTTCAAATAAGGGAAACCTTGGGACCTATGGTTCTTTGGGCCTGGCTTACTTCACTTAATATAATTTCCCCCAAGTCTTTCCATTTCCTAACAAACGGGGTGATGTCATTCTTTCTAATGGAGGCATAGAATTCCATTATATATACATATATATGATATATATATATATATATTACATATATATAGATCACGTTTTCTTGATCCATTCATTTACTGAGGGGCATCTGGGTTTGTTCTTTATCTTAGCTATGGTAAATAATGCTGCGATAAATGAGGTTGTGCTGGTAGCTTTGGTATTAACTCGTTTGTGAGGGTTTGGGTAAATACCCAAAAATGGGATTGCTGGGTCATAGGGAGCTCTATGTGGAGTCTTTTGAGGAACCTCCATACTGCTTTCAAAAGTGATTGAACAAGTTTACATTCCCACCAACAATGCAGTAAGGTTCCCTTCGGGCCACATCCCCTCCAGAACCTGTTGTTATTAGAGTTCCTGATTATAGCCATTTTAACTGAGGTGAGGTGGAATCTCAATGTTGTTTTGATTTGCAGTTGTTTTATGTCTAGAGTGGTTGAGCATTGAGCATTTCTTCATGTGTATTTTGGCCATCCTTTTTTCCTCTTCAGAGAAGTTTCTCTGTGAGTCTTTTTTGGGGGTGGGGGGTTTGGTCGTGGGGCCTGAACTCTGAGCCTGGGCGCTGTCCCTCAGCTCTTCAGCTCAAGGCTAGCACTCTACCACTTGAGCCACAGCACCACTTCTGGCTTTTTCTTT
>NW_012282702.1:0-2237 GCF_000151885.1 Dipodomys ordii
AAAAAAAAAAAATGGGTTTATTATAACATTTTCATAATACTTTGATCTTACTCATCCCTAACCTCCAATTTCCCTCTTTCCTCTTCTCTCCCTCCTTCCTCCTGCTGATCTCTTTCCTCTTCTCAAATAGGCCCCTTTCTACTTTCATATATATATAGGTCATGGGGCCTGAACTCTGGGCCTAGGTACTGTCCCTCAGCTCTTCAGCTCAAGGCTGGCGCTCTACCACTTTGAGCCACAGCGCCACTTCCAGCTTTTTCTGCTTATGTGGTGCTGAGGAATCGAACCCAGGCCTCCATGCATGCAAGGCAAGCGCTCTACCACTGAGCCACCTTCCCAGCACTACTTTCATATATTTTAAACATAAATCTAAATTTTCTTCATTAGAGAAAAATGTGATATTGTCTTTCTCAATGTGGGATATTTTGCTTAATGTGATGATCTCCAGTTCCATCCATTTTCCTGAAAATCACATTTTTATTCTTTATGGCTAATTTAGTACATACATGTGTGTACACACATATTCATTGTATATACATGCTATATTCTCTCTCTCCATTCATCAGTTCATAGGCACCCAGCTGATTCCATGACTTAGCTCTTATGAATAGTGTGACAATAAACATGGATGAGCAAGTGTCCCTATTGTATGCTGACTTAGTGTTGCAGCAGGGTCATAAGGTAGGGACGCCCATATTGTTTTCCATAGTGGCTACACTAACTTACATTTCTGTTGAGAGTGTATAAAGATTTCTTACCCCTGCATCTTGCTAGCATGTGTATATTATTCTGACCATAACCATTGGACTGGGGTGAGATGAAATCCTAGAGCAGTATTGATTTCCAATTCCTTATGGCTAAGTATATTGGACATTTTTTTTCATGTTTCATGCCAGGAGAGAGGGCCACACAATAAATAAAAGTTCCGGATCTGCATGGTGACCTACTTCATGACACATACTTAATGCCACTTCCCTTTTGAACCAGGCCTACCTTCTCTAGCCCTCCAGAGCCTCCGCCATGCATCTATCTTTTTGTTTCTTATTTGGTCTTTGGAAGCACTTGAATTTTGAGACCAGATTCCCTCATTCTAGACCAACACAGCTGCTCAAGGTCAATGGCTGATTACATTGTCATCACCTCCCCCTGAGAGAAGACTCCCTAGGAGTTAGACCTGTGCCTGGCATCAAGACACTTGCTACATTTTGCTTAATGATTCTACTAGGCTCAGTTCATTGCAAGCATTTGGCTACAGTTGCAAAAGTTGAAATGACAATGCTGAGCCTCAGTTCTAAAATCCTAAGTCAGAATGAACCCTAAAGAATAGGCTTGGGCTGGGAAGTTGGCTCAGTGGTAGAGTGCTTGCCTCTCTTGCTCAAAGCCCTGGGTTAGATTCCTCAGCACCATAAGCAGAAAAAAACTGGAAGTGGTGCTGTGGCTCAAGTGGTAGACTGCTAGCCTTGAGCTGAAGAGCTCAGGGACGGCACCTAGGCCCAGAGTTCAGCCCCCACGACCAACAACAACAAAAAAGTCCATGAGACTTTTTTTTTTTTTGGCTGGTCGTGGGGCTTGAACTCTGGCCCTGGGCGCTTTTGCTGCACTCTTCAGCTCAAGGCAAGTGCTCTACCTCTTGAGCGACAGCGCCACTAGAAACAAACAACAAAAAAAAAGAATAGGCTTAGTGGTCAGCACTGGTAGCTCATGCCAATAATCTTAGACACACAAGAGGATAAAATCTGAGGATTGCAGTTTGAAGCCAGCCACAGAAAAGTCTGTGAGACTCATATTTCCAATTAACCACCAAAAAGCCAGAAATGGAGCTGTGGCTCAAGTGATAGAGTGCTAGCCTTGAGCAAAAAAGCTAAGGGATAGCACCTAGGCCTTGAGTTCAAGCCCCAGGATCCACCTCCCCACCCCCCAAAACAGAAAGACACATGACATAGACACACAGAAAGAAAGAAGGTGGGGGGGAGGAAGGAGGGAGGTGTTAGGTTTTCATAAAGCGGTTACCGGGTAAGAACCACACCACACACGCACGTGGTATTCAGGTAAGGGGTAGGTTCCAGCTGGCACCAGGCCATCTTGGCCCTCCACACAGCTGGGAAAGGCCTGGAAAGAGCTTCTGGGCCTGAGCTAGGCCTTATCTATGGTGGAGAAAGGTGTGGCCACATCAAATTTAGACATGACCTCAGCAGATGCAGATTGACCTCTTCCAGGTGTGCCAGTTGTCTAGGTAA
>NW_012282703.1:0-3452 GCF_000151885.1 Dipodomys ordii
CTCAGGAGGCTGAGATCTGAGAATGAGAGTGTGAAGCCAGGTGGGGCAGCAAAGTCCATATGACCCATCTTTAATTAACCACCAAAAAGCTGAAAGTTGAGTTATGGCTTAAGTGGTAGAGATGCATGCATGTACACACACACACACACACACACACACACACACAGAGCAAACAAACAAAAAAGGTGCTCAGAAGACTGTTTCCAAAAACAGGTTAAATTGTTCAAAGAAAAAAAATCTCCCAGACCACAGGGGAATATTAAAAATCTATTATGCCAATTAAGAGTGTGAAACAGCACTTGGCATTTTGGCATGTTATGACTTTGTCTTCATGACTGAACAGCTTATATATATACTGATGCTGATACGAATCCCACAGTAGCAATGACTAATAAAATATTACATCTAAATTCCAACTTTTAGGCAGAAATGTACAGATAAAGATCATAACATAAAAATTTGTTGTCTTGATCTAATTAAGATGTGTCATATACACAAACAGCTGTGTTAAATGGCAAAAAAAATTCAATACATACTCTGAAAGTTAAGTGAGAGAAGAGGTGGGCTGAGTGGGATGGGTGAGAATGTTGAAAGGGGTGAAGTTGATCAAGACACATTGTATTCATAAACTGCTTTATTGAATGGTAACTCCTTTGTACTCCTTAAAGATAATAAAATATTTAAAAAATTTGTTTCCTCTGCTAACAAGGAAAAATTTTAAACTGTCAGTGTATCATGGAACACTTGCTATTCTGTTTTTTTTCCTTCTTAATAAGCATTTTCTTTGTGCTTGTGAAATACAGGAAGTGTTTCATAGCCTTGACTTTTCTTCTGCTGGAGTTAGTTTCCCATTCACTAAGAAAACAGGACTGGCTAGGTACTAGTGGCTTATACCTATACTCCTAGCTCTCTCTTTCCCAGTGCTCTCTCTCACTCTTTCCCAGCTCTCTCTCTTTCCCAGGCCTTTCCCAGCCAACATGGCCTGGTGCCAGCCAGAATGATGAATAAACCTACCCCTTACCTGAATACCACGTGCATGGTGCTGTTCTTACTCGGCTACCTCTTTTTAAAAACCTAACATAAATGGTGCTGTGACTCATATTGAGGGCTTAAAGTCAGGATAGGTGGGATTCCTCTCTTTTGTTTCCTCTTTTTTCTGTTTGTTCTTCTCTTTTTGCTCTGAGGAATACCCACAGTTCTGATGGCCTTTTGTGAACCGGTCTGTCTGCTGCGGACACAGCACATCGATACCATTGCTGGCCTTCACATCTACATCCACACCACTTCTCTAATCTGGTGAATGAAACTCTCTCTGGTTCTCTGTTGCTCAGTCTCTGTCCAGACGTGGCGCCATGCCAGAGAGCTCCTACGGCCTTTAGCTGAAAGGCCAGTCACCTCTGAAGCCAAGGACGCTTGGCTTTGGGGGCTTGGCCATTTCTCTCTAGGGGGCTCTGGGGGAAGTCGGGAAGCCGCTTCTGTCTGGTTAGCTCTCCTTCACTCACCAGACTGACTCTCCTACACGTCTAATGGGGTGCTGCGAGTCAATTTTTATGCCATTCTCAGTTTTAGACAGTTTTTGCCTGTGTAATGGTACATGGGCAGAAGTCTGTTTACTTTTAGGCTCTCTTTGCTCTCTCTGCTAATCATTTCCAACTTTCTCTCCTTTTTTTCTACAACTTTTTGGCTTGTGCTCTGAAGAGTGCGACGCAGGCTCGGTCCCAGGGACCCCCCCTCTAGGTTCCCTCTCAAAGGCTAGCCAATGTAGGCTTGATCTATCTGTTCAGGGTTTCTTTGCATTTTTTCAGAAATTCGCCATCTTGAGTTCGCCATCTTGGCCACATGGTGGGTTAAGGGTTTGGCCCCATCTGACCCTTAACCTTACACAAAGCTTAATACTCCATCTATTCTAAGGTGCCTTGATAACAAGTTGCTCTTTTCACAGGCCCTGGTAACTGAGGCCCAACCATCTGATATGCTTTGTTAGCAAAGATGTCTAAACATTGATGTCAAAATTTTAGGTTTTGAGTTTTGCCTTTTTTGTTTTGTGTTGTGTATTCTGGTACTGACTATACGACTCTAAAATATTGGGCATATCTGTGCTAAGATTCTCACATCCAATGAGTTTTGTCATTTCAAAATATTTGTTGGCAATTCCTGATAAGAACCAGGGAAACTCTCCTTATTCTACTTGATCTCCTTGTTGCTTTAATTGGAAATAATAAAGGGTTTTTGTGGCAAAGATTGCAGTTCAAAGCCAGCCCAGCTACAAAATCCCTAAGACTCCATCTCCCAACTAACCTGCAAAGAGCCAGGCTGGAAGCATGGCTCAAGACTCTTATCTCGAACCAGCAAACACTGCAAGTGGTACTATAACTCAAAGTGATTCAGTGCTGGCCTTGAGCAGAAGTGCTCAGGGACAGTACCCAGGCCTTGAGTTCAATCTTCCTTGAATACCAACTGGGACAAGCCATCCCAGCAATGAGCACCTAGACTCAGCCAGTCTGGGGGACAAGGGAACATGGAGAGGAGTAAGAGGAGACGATGTCACATCAGCTACTTTGTGCCTGCCCTTTCAAAATTAACCAGAGCTGGGAGGTCAGTAAAAGAAGCCTGCCCATCAGATGTCCATACTTACCTACCTATTAACTGGACAAGAATTTACATTCTTGTCTTTGTTACCTGACTTCTCCTCTACCTAGTCACCAGATGTCAGAAGTAGCTAGGGACATTTCTACCAATATTTTTCAGCCCCAAGTCCTTCCTCTTGCCATTTATTTGTTCTCTAGTATTTTTTTTCCAGCCCCTCAATGCCTCATGAGACTTCTTCAGACTTCATCTAAGGACAAACGCCACCAAGGGACAGCTGCTGCTTGCTGCCTTCTCTGGGAGGGGACCAAATTTTACCCCTATTGTCGATGCCCCTTGTCTGCAGGAAGTAGCCAGAGAGAATCTGTGCCCTATTTCATGATTATTAAAAGGCTGGAATGTAAGGTCGGCTTCTGGATGGCGAGAAGACTCCACCCTCCTCGCAGCAAAGTCTCCACCCAGTACTTGCATTACCTAGGCAACTGGCACACCTGGAAGAGGTCACATGCATCCGTTGAGGGCTTGTCTGAATTTGATGTGGCCACACCTTTCTCCACCCATACCTTAGATAAGGCCTAGCCCAGGCCCAGACGTTCTCTCTCAGCTCTTTCCTTCTCAGCTCTTTTGCAGCTCTCTTTCTCTTTCCCAGCTCTCTCTTTCCCCGCTCTCTCTGTCTTTCCCAGCTCTCTTTCCCAGGCCTTTCCCAGCCACGTGGAGGGCCAACATGGCCTGGTGCCAGCCAGAACGATGAATAAACCTACCCCTTACCTGAAAAAAAAATTAAAAAGGTAGAAGTGAGCATAACTTTTTTTTCTTGCTGCTGAACACTAGTGGCTCACACTTGTAATCCTAGCTGCTCAGGAGGC
>NW_012282704.1:0-1049 GCF_000151885.1 Dipodomys ordii
CTGGTGCCCAGCCCCTGGGTTGTATATATTTTGAGACAGGATCTCACTATGTTATAATATACGATGGCCTTGCATTTATAATCCTCTTGCCTCAATCTCCCAAGTGCTGAGTAATTGCTACTCTAGCTTCTCTACAAGTAAAGAAAACTGCCCTTCTGCAATCATGTTAGTTATGCAGCGTAAAAACATTAATGATTTAGCCTGGTGCCAAAGACTCACAACTATAATCCTAGCCACTCAGGACTAGGACTGCTGTTCAAAGCCTGCCAGGCAGGAAAGTCTAAGAGACACTTATTTCCAATTAATCACCCAAAAAAAGCCAGAAGTAGAGCTGTGGCTCAAATGATAAAGAGCTAGCCTTGAGCAAAAAACTGAGGAATTGCACCCAGGCCCTGAGTTCAAGCCCTAGGACCAGCACACATACTGTCCCTGAGCCTCTTTGTGCTCAAGGCTAGCACTCTCACTTGAGCCACACTACCACTTCTGGCTTTTTCTTAGTAGTTTATTGGAGATAAGACTCTCATGGACTTTTTTTGCTCCGGCTGGCTTCAAACTGTGATCCTCAGATCTCTGCCTCTTCAGTAGCTAGGATTACAGGTATGAGTCACCAACATCCAGCAATTAATCTTTAAAGTTGATATTAAACTGCTGCTGACTACAATTTTATGAGGTGAAAAACTTTGAAATTAGGTTGATAAAGAGAAACATATTGATAACATTTTATATATATATATATATATAATGTTATCAATAACAGAATTCTTAGAGTCTAACAAAGGAAAGATTGCCACCTATTGAAAAGATGCATAATTTTCCAGATAGTTTTCTTTGGGACAAGAAAGCCTCAAGTTTGGGCTGGGAAGATGGCTCAGTGGTAGAGTGCTTGCCTTGCATGAGGCCCTGGGTTCGATTCCTCAGCACCACATAAGAAAAAAGAAAAAAGCCGAAAGTGGCACTGTGGCTTGAGCGCTAGCCTGGAGCTGAAGAGCTGAGGGTCAGCACCCAGGCCCAGAGTTCAGGCCCCATGACTGGACCCAGAAAAAAAAAAA
>NW_012282705.1:0-2585 GCF_000151885.1 Dipodomys ordii
TCTTCTTCTTCTTCTTCTTCTTCTTCTTCTTCTTCTTCTTCTTCTTCTTCTTCTTCTTCTTCTTCTTCTTCTTCTTCTTCTTCTTCTTCTTCTTCTTCACTGTCCTTAGCTTTCTCACTCATGGCTAGCATTCTACCACTTGAGACACAGCTTCACTTCCAGCTTTTTGGTAATCAATTGGAAATAAAAGTCTTACCAACTTTCCTGCTTGGGCTGGCTTTACAAAGGAATTTGCAGATTTTAGCCTCCTGAATAGCTAGAATTATAGGCATGAGTTGCCAGCACCCAAAAATAATAATGCCATTATTATTATTGTTATTGTTTTTATTATTGTGTGAGGGATTGATCTCAGGACCTCATACTTGCTAGGGAAGTGCTCTACCACTGAGCCACATCCGGACTCCTACCAATCTTACCCATCTTCCCTTTTGAAATTATTTAATTTTTTTCTTGTTGGAGTATTTTCAAGGAAATTCCAGACATGATGCCATTTCAGACTTGGCTACTATAGACATCTTTATCTGAGAAGGCTAAAAAGTACTTGTGGATTTGATTCAGGAGATTCTATTTTCATGTGGGAGAATTGATGAAAAGAAATCAGTGGGGGTAATTTACCTAATGGTAAACTCAAGAAGCGTTGTTTCTGAGGACTGAGTTTTGCTGAGGATTTGTTCTGGTCCTGGGATTTCTGCAGAGAACTCAACCACGCAACCATCTCTGGCTTTCCTCTAGGTAGACAACACAAGAAATTATTCCATTGTATTTCTGAGACGAATAAGCTGCTGCCTAAAAAACCATGCATGCTTAAACTAGAGGATGATCCTTGCAGTCTGCTGGTAGACATGAAGGCTGTCAGACGCCTGTCTTCTGGGTGCAGTAAATACCGGGACTTCATCCGTCTACTGCCCATCCACCTCTCCAAGTACATTCTAAGTATGCTGGGTAGATTAGGGACTTCTCAGAGACCTCTCATCTTGGCCTAGTTCTGAGGTTTCTGGGTCCATCTTTCTCCCTCTACCAGGAATGCTGGATAAAAACAGCCTGAACAAATGTATCTCTGTGAGCCAGCACTGGGCCTCTCTGGCCCAGCAAGTCAAGATGGAGTTGTCCATGCACACCTTCATTCAAAACCAGATTACCATATTGCAGGTACTTCTGATCTGGAAGGGATATGTTTGGAGACCAGCTTCATTTCCTCTTTGTGGCCTGCACTCTCATTGTTCACCATCTGTCCTCCCATTGTCTGTGTACCTAGCAGGGATGAGGAATAGAAGTCTCTTTAGAACAGAGAGGAAAAGGAAAAACCTATTCAAACCCTCACAGCCACTTGCCCAGCATGTATATAGCCCTGAGTTCCATCACCAGAAATTCAAAAACCCAAACAAAACAAAATCTTTAGTAGCAGAGAATTCTCTCTTTTCCTATAAGGAGTTCTGTTAGAGCTCATGCAATCTGAAAACTATGAATGCATTCATACCTGTAATTCTAGATACTCAGGAGGCTGAGATCTGAGGATTGAGGTTAGAAGCCAGCCTAAGGCAGACAAATTCATGAGACTTACTAAAGTTTTTTTTTGTTGATGGCAAAGAGTTTAAGAGAGAGAGAGAGAGAGAACAAGACAGAGACAGAGACAGAAAACATGTTCTCTGTGCAGGAAATGGGAGTAAAATCTCATCCAGGAGACTATCATCTCTGATTGATCAGCAAAAAGCTCAAAATGGAGCTATGGCTCAAGTGGTAGGGGCTAGCTTTGAGAAAAAAAAAAGAAGCCAAGCAAGAAAAGCATGAGGCCTGAATTCAAACTTCATTGCACACATGTACACACACACACACACACACACACACACACACACACACACACACACACACAGCTGTAAGTAAGTTTCTGAATCAGCTTCATGTTACCCAGAAGTTTATGATGCTAGCATGCCTATATTTAGGTTAACATGCAATATTCTCTGGCTTTTTTTTTTGTCAGTCATAGGGCTTGAACTCTGGGCCTGGACACTGTCCCTCAGCTCTTCAGCTCTAGGTGAGTGCTTTGCCTCTTGAGCCACAGCACCACTTCCAGTTTTCTGGTGGTTAATTAGAGATAAGAGTCTCACAGACTTTCCTTGCCTGGGCTGGCTTTGAACTGTGATCCATCTGAGTAGCTAGGATTAAAGGCTTGAGCCACTGGTGCCTGGCTTTCTCTGGCATTTTTACACCTTAAGTTTCTTGCCTGAAGCCTAACCCTGAACTGAGTAACCTTGGAAGCTTGGATTTTTCTTTCCTCAGCAAAGGTAGATGACAAAGAATGAGAAGAAGGCAGGCCACCATCTAGAAACTGCTGTCCATTTCATGGTAATCTTTTTCCAAAATTTACTATTGTCATCCTTGCTTTTTCTGCATACATTGTTGGTAAAACTTACCAGGGCAGAGTTTACCCATCTTTTCAGATTATGCCAAGAATGAGTTTTTCCTTCCTAGAGTGCAGGAATAAAGACAAATCATTTCAGCCGGGCGCTGGTGGCTCACGCCTGTAATCCTAGCTACTCAGGAGGCTGAGATCTGAGGATCGCGGTTCAAAGCCAGCCCGGGCAGGA
>NW_012282706.1:0-1881 GCF_000151885.1 Dipodomys ordii
GATGCCAAATACAGCCATGAAGAAAAAGGTGCTGTTGATGGGGAAGAGCGGGTCGGGGAAGACCAGCATGCGGTCCATTATCTTTGCAAATTACATTGCCCGCGACACCCGGCGCCTGGGCGCCACCATCGACGTGGAGCACTCCCACGTCCGCTTCCTGGGGAACCTGGTGCTGAACCTGTGGGACTGTGGGGGTCAGGACACCTTTATGGAGAATTACTTCACCAGCCAGCGAGACAACATCTTCCGGAACGTCGAGGTGTTGATTTACGTGTTTGACGTAGAGAGCCGCGAACTGGAAAAGGACATGCATTATTACCAGTCCTGTCTGGAGGCCATCCTCCAGAACTCACCTGATGCCAAAATCTTCTGCCTAGTGCACAAAATGGATCTGGTTCAGGAGGATCAGCGTGACCTGATTTTTAAAGAGCGAGAGGAAGACCTGAGGCGTTTGTCCCGCCCACTGGAGTGCGCTTGTTTTCGAACGTCCATCTGGGATGAAACGCTCTACAAGGCCTGGTCCAGCATTGTCTACCAGCTCATCCCCAACGTTCAGCAGCTGGAGATGAACCTAAGGAATTTTGCCCAAATTATTGAGGCTGATGAAGTTCTGCTGTTCGAGAGAGCTACGTTCCTGGTGATTTCCCATTACCAGTGCAAAGAGCAGCGTGACGTCCACCGATTTGAGAAGATCAGCAACATCATTAAGCAGTTCAAGCTGAGCTGCAGTAAATTGGCTGCTTCTTTCCAGAGCATGGAAGTTAGGAATTCTAACTTCGCTGCTTTCATCGACATCTTCACTTCAAACACGTACGTGATGGTTGTTATGTCGGATCCGTCCATCCCTTCTGCAGCTACTCTGATCAACATTCGCAATGCCAGGAAACACTTTGAGAAGCTGGAGAGAGTGGATGGCCCCAAGCACAGTCTTCTTATGCGTTAAACACTGCCAAATGCTCTATGAAAATGCTGTTACTTTTTTTTTTTGCATCTTTTTTTAGTATTCATGTGTGCTTAAAAGTGGGCTTTGAAATGTGTGCTTCTTACTGCTCTCTTCCTTATTCTCTAGTCTTTAAACAATGGACGTTATTTACTCAACTATCCAGTAGTGCTTCAAGATGGCCTTTTCTGAAAAGTTGGGAATGGTGTAACACTACAGTAGGTGGTTTTGTGTGTGTTCTGATTATCTGGTTATAGTAGATTTGCACATCAAAGTCTTTACCACTATCTTCCTGTATTATCAGATTGCAAAGATGCAATGTTACTATTTTACCAGCAAGGTGTTATAATGCATTTATAAATTCTTGACTTCAATCATGAATAAAGATTTACTGTTAGCAATTTAAAATATGGTCTTATTTGAAATAATCTGAAGGTGCTTAAAGTCTAAAGATTTTGACTACCCATGAGTATTGCTTAACTGGCAAATTGGATTTTGAGTTTAGCCCCCATTATTTTAGTGATGCTTGGTAGCAGGCATAGCTAAAGAGTACCTGTTCAAACCAGATCCCTAGAGTTGTAGTAGTATTCTAATATTTATTTGTAGCTCTGTGAACTTGGGTAACTCAGGAAATATAACTGCTCTTTTTCTTGCTTCTTTACTTGAAATGTACATTCTCAGTACAGCCACAGTCATTCCTCCCCCAAATTACTACATATTAGAGGTCTGGAAAACATTCAAGTCTTTTAACTACCAGGTATTCTTAACTACTCGATGCATGTCTCTTACTTTATCCTCACAACCTATAAGGTTTTCTATTTTAATAGATAAGAAAAATTGGTGGTTAAGACTTTAATGCCACAGGGGCTGGGAAAGTGGCTCAGTGGTAGAGCACTTGCCTTGCATGCATGAGGCCTTGGGTTCGATTCCTCAGCACCACA
>NW_012282707.1:0-1840 GCF_000151885.1 Dipodomys ordii
GAAGTGGCGCTGTGGCTCAAGTGGTAGAGTGTTAGCCTTGAGCTGAAGAGCTGAGGGACAGCGCCCAGGCCCAGAGTTCA
This sequence comes from Dipodomys ordii, assembly GCF_000151885.1. Classification (NCBI taxonomy): domain Eukaryota; kingdom Metazoa; phylum Chordata; class Mammalia; order Rodentia; family Heteromyidae; genus Dipodomys; species Dipodomys ordii. The sequence continues at coordinate 81 of NW_012282707.1, forward strand.
GGCCCCATGACCGGACTCAAAACTAAATAAATAAGTAAATAAAAGTGATATACAGAGGAGCTGGGAATGTGGCTTAGTGATAGAATGCTTGCTAAGCATTCAGGAAGCCCTGGATTCGATTCCTCAGTACCACTAAACAGAAAAAAGCTGTAAGTGGTGCTGTGGCTCAAGTGGTAGAGTGCTAGCCTTGAGCAAAAGAAGCTCAGGGACAGTACCCAGGCCCTGAATGCAAGCCCTAGGACTGACCAAAAAAAAAACGTGATGGACAGAAAGAGAGAGTTTTTCATTTTGGACAATGTCACCCTTTCCTTCACTCTTTCCCAGGTTTTCCCTCCTACCCACCCTCCCCACAAGTTGTATAGTTCATTTTCAACAGTGTCTAGTGAATACCTCTGCTGTATTTGTTCACCTTTTGTCCTTCAATTTCTGTGCCCTCTTACCCTCCCAAAGACAGATAAACAAACAAGACAAAAAGAAAACAAACAAAAGCAGCGACAAAGAAAACACCTCTTGTTTGATAGTTGCTCTTAAGCTTTGGATGGTTTGGCTGTGAAATTTTGTTTGCAAGGCAGTTGTGGGAATTTGGATCTCCTTTTCTTGGTTAATGAATGGTAGGCTATATTGGCAGTGTTGGGGTTAGAACTCTTGATTGGCTAACACTCTATCCCATGAGCCACCATCCAGCTCTGTTTTTCATTGTTTCTTTTTCCCTTTTCTTTTGAAGATAGGTCTCACTTCTTGCCTTAGGAGCTCTTGCTCCCTGATTCACCTACCTCAAGCTTCCAAGAGTTGCTGAGATAACAAGTGCATGCTGCAGCATCTATCCTCTCCATGGAGATGGAGCCTTGTAGACTTCCCTGGCAGGGCTGATCTGGATCTCTGATCTTCCCAATCCCAGTCTCCCACATATCTGTGGATGACAGGTGTATGCCACTGTACCCAGCTATGGATTGAGAAGAGGTCTTGCAAATTTTTCTTTCCGAGTTAGTCTCGAGCCATAATCCTCCCATTATCAGCCTCCCAGCTAAAAGAGCAGCAATGTTATAAATAGTTTTATGTGTACTGTTATATGTGGATATATGTGCATGTAATCTCATTCCTCAGGCATGGAGGTGAGAAGATCCTGAGTTCAAGGCCAGGGTTGAGTTACATGGTGAGTTTAAAAGTTTAAGGTCAACCTGGGTGACACGTGAGATCCTGTGTCAAACAGATACTGGCCATTACACTCTTCCCATGTATCTATCTGGTTTATGGTAATTCTGGGAATGGACTTATCATTAAAATGAAATTTGACAGGCTTAAATTTGACATGAAGTTTAGTTTGCTACCTTAGAACACTGTTGTGGTGGTAGTAAATGACTATATTAATAAGAGTTTCAAGAATTGTAAGATGTGTAGTGATCATGAATCTTACAATTTGTAGAACTACTCTGCCAGTGTACGTTAAAAAACACTGAAGACTGTACAGCTGAATGCAGGTCACATATTAAATAAATCATATATGGCTGCAATTTATTATTCTACGTTTTTCCTAATTAAAACCTAACAGTCTCAGTAGAATATCAGGAGTCAATTATATCTCTGAGTTTTCCCTTACAAATGGTCTAAGAATTCAGGGACATGAATGAATTTGAAGAGGCCAGCCATCTTTTCAAATACCTCATAGAGAAAGAGAACAAATTGAGAGTTAGATATATATCTTAGTGTGTGTAGTGTGTGTGTGTGTGTGTGTGTGTGTGTGTGTGTGTGTGTGTGTGTGT
>NW_012282708.1:0-1140 GCF_000151885.1 Dipodomys ordii
GATGAGGGACTGCACCCAAGCCCAGAGTTCAAGCCCCACTCGCCTTGAGCTGAAGAGATGAGGGACTGCACCCAAGCCCAGAGTTCAAGCCCCACGACCGACAAAAAAACAAACAAACAAACAAAAAACAACCTGAAGCAAAATACTGTTTCTTTTCACCTAAATCCCTTTTGTCACCGTTTCCTGACCTATAGGCAGGCGTTGCAGGACAAATCCCAAGAACTTTGATTTTCTAAGCAGTTTAATAAAATGGTTAAGGCAGTTGGGACTGAAAGAGCTGTTTCCAATGATGAATTAGATAACAATATTTTCATTAGCAGATTAGCACTGTCTTCTGAGGTGCTTTACATGTCTTAGATAAATGCCTTCTTGTTTAGTTGATTCATATCCTTTTTAATTTATCAAGTTGCCCTGTTATCCTTTCCTTAGGGCTCCTGGGACATCACCTTTAGTGGGCAGAGAAAATGTGTGTGGGGGAGCCTTTTCTCCATCAATCCTCCTTTTAAGGGAAGGGTCACAGGGTCATTCACAGGAGTGCCCCAGTCATCTCCTCTTCTTCTTCCTTAAGCAGATAATTTATCTCTTCTCCAACTGTGTTCTTGGTTAAAGGTTAACAAAAACTGGGAGCCCCCTTCAAGTTCAAACCCTTGCAATGCTCACACTGCTGTGCCAACAAGGTCTTTCAAAACAGGCAAACAGAAAACACATGAGGGGCAAGCCTCAGAAGACTGCTGCCCTATATTTATTTCATCTTGATGATGGCAAGTTCTGCTGACCATCCAAATCATCTGTAAATGCTTCAAGATGCCCATTCTTAAGGTTCTATTCCTATTCCTCTTGAAGCAATGCCAGGCCCATTTCCCCAGCCTTCCAAGTGTCCCTTTCTTTCCCAGCTACTCCCTTCTCTCTGTCCCCCTCCCCCTCACCCGTGATAGCTTGTCACTACTGAGATAATCAACTCTTCTTATGTTAAACAATGCCATCAACATAAAAAAGAAGCCACTGGCTGGGCTGTTGGTTCAAGCCTATAATCCTAGTTACTTGGGAGGCTGAGATCTGAGAATCATGGTTTAACACTATCCAAGGTAGGAAAGTCCCTTGAGACTCTGATCTCCAATTAAACATCCTTCCCCCAACACA
>NW_012282709.1:0-1290 GCF_000151885.1 Dipodomys ordii
GAGCGCTAGCCTTGAGCTGAAGAGCTGAGGGACAGCGCCCAGGCCCAGAGTTCAGGACCCACGACCGGACCCCCCCCCCCCAAAAAAAAGCATAGGCTAGGGCTGGGAATATGGCTTAGTGGTGGAGTGCTTACCTGGCAAGCATGAACCCCTGGGTTAAATTCCTCAGTATTGCATAAACAGAAAAAGGCAGAGATGGTGCTGTGGCTCAAATGGTAGAGTGCTAGGACTTGGGCAAAAGAAGCTCAGGGACAGTGCCCAGACCCTGAGTTCAATCCCCAGGACTGATTAAAAAAGAAAAAAAAAAAAAAAAGAAGCATAGACTAGTTCAATATCCCTGGCCGTATGATATCAAAACATTAGGATTCCACCTCACACCAATAAGATTGGCCAGCATCAAGAATTCAAACAGTAACAAATGCTGGGGGGGAGATGGGGGAAAAACAATCCTGTAACACTATTGCTGGGAATATAAACTAATAAAACCAACCGGAGATTTCTCAAAAAACTAAATACAGAACTTACCTACCATCCATCCATATCCATACCACTCTTAGGCATCTGCTCAGAATATTCTAAGTCAGGATACATTAAAAAGATACTTGCACATCCATGTTCATGGCTATACTATTCACAATAGACAAGTTATAGAAACAGCCCAAATGCCCTACAATGGATGGGTAGATCAAGGGAATGTGGTACATCTACATGATATAATTTTACACATCCCTTAGAAATAGTAAGTCCTTTGCAGGTAAATGAGTGGACCTAGAACAAATCATACTAAGTAAGCCAGGCTCAGAGAGACAAACAGGACATGTTTTCTCTCCTGTGGAAGCTAGATCTGAAATACAACTACTCATGATATCATATAGGGTTCACAGCATTTACACACAAAGTAAAGGAGGGTGTACTTAAGGGAACCTTGAAGGTGTAACTCCTCTGAACAACTGAAAATACCAGGAAATGGGAACATGTTTTAAGGGGTGGACATGGGGGAAGGGGGCAGGAATGGAGAGAAGGAGGGTGAACAAATGTAGTCATTATATTCCATGTGTATTATGTAAAACTGAACTATATTACTTGTGTATAGGAACAGAAGGGGGAAAGTGGTGGAGAATGAAGGAAGGTATGAAATGTCAGTAGTAAGATTTTACTCACTTGACTTATGGAATTGTAATCCCTTTGCACAACTACTTAAATTAAAAATATAGGGGGCTGGGAAGGTGGCTCAGTGGTAGAGCGCTTGCCTTGCATGCCTGAGGCCCTGGGTTCGATTCCTCAGCACCA
>NW_012282710.1:0-1000 GCF_000151885.1 Dipodomys ordii
AAGGAAGGAAAGAAGAAAGGAAGGAAAGAAGAAAGGAAGGAAGAGGGAAAGAAGGAAGGAAGAAAGGAAGGAAGGAAGGAAGGAAGAAATGAAGAGGGAAAGAAGGAAGGAAGGAAGGAAGAAGAGAGGGTGGAAAGAAGGAAGGAAGGAAGGAGAGAGAAGGAAGGAGGGAGGGAGGAAAAGAAAGAAGGAAAAAAGAAAGAAAGAAAAAAGAAAGAGAAAGAAAGGAGATGGAGGGAAGGAAAGAAAAGATGGAAAGAGAGTAGAGAAAGAAAGAGGAAAAGAAAAGAAAGGAAAAGAAAAAAGAAACTATGGGGTTTTCTTCTGATCCTTCTATCCTGAGCCTAAAGCATAATCTTACTTTATACTGCTCAGCGTTAAATATCTTCATTAACTTAATGCTTAAAAATACGTCACAAACTTAATAAAAAGCATGTCACATCTTTTCAACTGAAGAACAATCAATTAGTGCTCTACATTCCCATGTGAGGGATCATATATTATTTTCCATTGTCTTAGTTTCTAAATGTCTCTGGATATGCTGAAATTTTATTTTCCAATTTTATTAATTATTTTGTTTATGCAATGACCATATGGAATTATATTTGAATTTTTCACAGAGGCATGGCTCAAGTTGCAGAGCCCTAGCCAACAAGCTGAACAAGCTGGAGACCCTGAGTTCAAACCCTGTTACCAGCATAAATAAATAAACAAGTTAGTAAATAAATTAGTAAATTAGGATGTGGACAATTAGCTAAATAACATTTACTTTTGTTGGTTATGAGAGCTCATTTAAGTGCAAAGGGATACAATAATTAAAACCAATTATGTTTGTGCCCTGGATTAGTTCCTGGAAAAGAAAGAATTAGGTAAATAATTTGAAATTTGTTGAACCCCAAGATAATGACTCAAATGGTTTTTCTTTCTTGCTATTGTTTCTAACATATTTATAAGATGATTTCTTTGTTGCTTTGTATGTCCCTCCCCCATGGTATAACCC
>NW_012282711.1:0-4321 GCF_000151885.1 Dipodomys ordii
CGCGCACAGGCGCGTGTGCAGGTCCTGGGGCTTGAACTGAGTATCTGGGGTACTGTCCCTGGGCTTTTTTTTCTCTTTCTTTTTGCTCAAGGCTAACATTTTACCACTTGAGCCACAGCTCCACTTCTAGCTTTTTGGCTGTGGTTTAATAGGACTTCCTGCCCAGACTATCTTTGAACCATGATCCTTAGGTATCAGCTTCCTGAGTAGCTAGCTAGGATTATAGGCATGAGCCATCATGATATCTATCAGTTTTTTTTTCTTCTGTCCATTATAGACTTTTCTGTACCAATCTGGAAAGCACTGTAAGCATACAGTTTGAGTTTTGATTCTACCACTCTTTAGCCACCTGATGACCCAGGGCTACATAGTAGAGTGCTACCCAGCCTTGAGAAAAAAAGCTAAGGCAGAGTACCCTGATTCAAGCCCCAGTACTGGCAAAAAAAAAAAAAAAAAAGGCTGATGTGTATACAGTTTATATATATATATATATATTATACATACATACACACACATATACACCAGCACATATGATAGCACCTGGTGAGTGTTAGGAAGTTATCATTATCGAAATAATTACTGTTCCTAATTGTGTTTTCAACACCTGTGTGATGGAAGACAAACATTCTTCACCAAACGTAGCAGGAAGACAGGAGGGAAAGGGAGGGACGCTGGTCTGTTAGGAAGCAGATGGGCTGGAGCTAAATGGGGGGTAGCTCAGGAATGGGCCACCAGGGCCTGATAGAGGGAAAGATTTGTGCTTTTGTTTTCCTGTTTTTCTGTGTTTGTTTTTGTTTTGAGACAAGATCTTACTCTGTAGCCAAGAACTGATCTGGAACTTGATATCTAGTCCACGTTTGGGAACTGGAAATCCTCTTGCCTTTGTCTCTTCCCCAAGTACTGGTATTACAGGCTTGAGCATCCATGCCTACCACACCCATCTTTGGAAGGAGAGATTTGTTTGGTTGATGGAAGGGGTGATCTGTCTATGCTAGGGAATTGTGGTACATGTTATGACTGAGCTGTGGCTCTCATTTGAGAGCCAGGCACCAGTGGTCTATAATCTTGGAAGCTGAGATCTGAGAATCTTAGTTCAAAGCCAACCGAGGCAGCCAATTAACCAGCAAAAAGCTGGGAGTGGCTCAGGTGGTAGAGTGCCCTCTGGGAGTAGAAAAGCCAAGTGAGAGCGGAAGGCCTAGAGTTCTAACCTCAGCTCAGTATTGGTGCCCTCCCCCCTCCAAAAATATAGAGCTGGGAAGTTGGCTCAGTGGTAGAGCGCTTGTCTTGCGACCGACCAAAAAAAAAAAAGAAGCAATCTATAGGGTATGTCAGGAAGTGAAAGCCTGCCGTGACAAGCATACCTAAAGAACCTGAGCCTTTTGGAGCCAGCCCAGCTCCTGTGCCTTCAGAATAAACTAAAAATGAGCAGATGAGCTTCTGTCTGAGGACTCTAGATGTTAGCATGTAGTTCACTAAAATATTGACCAATCGTAATTGGCAAATACATCTTGAGTTCTCACTACTTTTTTTTTTTTTTTCTTCTTGGGTCCGGTCGTGGGGCCTGAACTCTGGGCCTGGGCGCTGTTCCTCAGCTCTTCAGCTCAAGACTAGCGCTCTACCACTTGAGCCACAGTGCCACTTCCGGCTTTTTTCTTTTTGCTTATGTTGTGCTGAGGAACCGAACCCAGGGCCTCAGGCATGCAAGGCAGGCGCTCTACCACTGAGCCACCTTCCCAGCCTGAGTTCTCACTACTTTTAAGTATCTGTGCTTGCCTCTACTGAGGAAAATGATAGGAGACATGACATTGACCTTGTAGTTGTGTTTGTAAACAGAGAGTCCTTGACTTCTGGTTAAACATAGTAAACTAGAAACTATCTCTGCTTCCTCCCAAAGCTCAAATAAAATGACTTGAAAGCAATAAAAAGGTTCTGTTGCAGGGTGAACCCTGAAACCTCCCAGAGTGCTATCAACCAACTTTTTTTTGCAGGATGCCAGTGCCTGAATGTGATTTAGAAAGCTGGACGGGGCTGCCCACTTGTCTGCCCAATGGGTGTGCTGAGGTGGGGGTGGGCTCAGTGAAGTTTTTTTTTTTTAAAAAAGATGTCCCACACCCGAGAGAAGGAGAGGGAGGAAAGAGGGCCCAGCTCCACCATCCATTGGAGTCTTGACTAGATGCAGCATGGGGATGGAGATTTCCCAGAAGGTTAGGCATCAAGAGCACTTGAAAGCTCTGGTCCAGTTTGTGGATTAAGTAGTTACTCATATATAGAAATCCAAGCCAAAATAAACAAGGAATTTTTATTCTACTTACAGACTCTATTAGCATATATCATTTGTACATTGTTAGCATATATGAGTTGTCACTTCCATACATGCATTCATGTCCCCATTAAACTAAGCCTTTCACTCATTCTTCCTTCCTCTCCCCCTTCTTAAAACTATTAACAAGTTTCACCTTTCTATTTTTGTACATGCATATAAAGTAGTCTGACCACGTCCATCCTCATTCACCCTCTCTAGTCACCTTCCCACTGGTACCTGCTCTTCAGCAGAGCCTGTTTGTTTTACTTTTTTCATTCATTTTAATGTTTTTTAGTGTATATTAATTGTACAAAGGGGCTTCCTCATAATATTTCATATATACATATATTATTGGGTTATCATCTTCCGTTGTTCTCTTTCCCTGTATCTTTCCTCTTTCATTTTAGTTTTTATTTTTGTTGTTGCCAGTTCTGGGGCTTGAACCAAGGGCCCCCCTGGGGGTGCTCTTCTTGAGCTTTTTTGTTCAAGACTAGTGCTCCACAACTTGTGCCCAGCTCCACTTCCTGAAGCTCCACTCCCCCCCTTTTTTTTTTAAAGCAATTTATTGGAGACAAGAGTCTCCCAGATTTTTCTGCCCAGGTGGGCTTTGAACTAAAATCCTTAGATCTCAGCATCTGGAGTAGCTAGAATTACAGGCATGAGCTACCAGTGTCTGGCTTCTAGGTTTTTTTTACTTAACAGCTTTCAGTGAAATTTCTTATGCCTTCTCTTGTTTCCTCTTACTTTTTCCTTCTTCCTTCTTTCTCTTTTTTTGTCATTGTCGTTGTCTTGATCATCATCATCCCTAGAATCCCACATCCTAGGCAAGTTTTCTACCACCAAGCTACACCTTAGATCCTAAGGATTTATTATTTTTTTAAGTCAGTTGTGGGACATGAACTCAGGGCCTGGGTTCTGTCCCTGAGCTTTTTTGCTCAAGGCTAGCACTTTACCACTTTGAGCTACAGTATCACTTCTGATTTTCTAGTGGTTTATTGGAGATAAGAGTCTCACATCTTTCCTGCCTGGCTTGCTTTTGAACCACAGTCCTCAGACCTCAGCCTCCTGAGTAGCTAGGATTACAGGTGTGAGCCAACAGCACCTGGCTGTATTTATTTAGTTAGTAAGTACTTGGATTTGAACTCAGGGCCTCTAGCCTGACAGGCAGGTGTATGTGAGCCATGTTTCCAGTCCTTTTTCGCTTCACTTTATACTCAAACTAGCCTGGGCTACTGTGCATCCTTGTGTCACTGGGGATGACAGGCATGTCACCATGTCTAGACATTGGTTGAGATAGATTCTTACAAACTTCTTTTTTGCTACTGCATCTGGCTTCAAGAAGACAACTTTTAATGTAGAAATAAAACAGTTGTAAGAATATATTTTATAACCATAGTGTATTTAAAGGGTAGCTCTGAGTAGTTAACTGCTATGGAATCATAGCAGTCTATTACCAAGCCTTGAATTCATTAGCATGTTCTCGAACTATTTAGGAAGGAGCAGAAGAACCATGCAGAAGCCAGGGTGACCTCAGCATGTCAGAAGGCTTGTTTGTAGATGATGGCTGAGTTTGATGCCACTGTACCAGTGGCTCTTACTGGAGATTTTCACCCCTGTATGTGTATCTACACCACAGTGCCAAGGAGAGCGCTGCCAGATGCTTTGGAGAGATGCTATGTCTTTAGGAAATTGGCAATCTAATTAAAAGGTCCTGGTGTATGCATCTACCAGAGTTCCATGCTACCTTGTATTGTAACTCCTCTCCCCACTCAAAAGAAAAAACAAGCCCCAAAACAGGTCATTGGAATTTGATGAGGCTGGAGTCTTGGTTTAGACATTTGAGACATTCATAGAAAGGGAAGGAATCGAGTTTTGCCATCAGAGATTAGTATGGCTTTAAAAAAAAAAAAAGATGTGTATAACATGTGAACACTGTTATATATTACAGACTGTGATAGACAATTTGCTCCAGGAAAGTTAGAATGAACTTGTGACTTAGAAATTATGTAATTACTTAAT
>NW_012282712.1:0-1595 GCF_000151885.1 Dipodomys ordii
CAATACATCTCCACCAAACCAGCCCTACAAAAGATTCTTAAAGATGTCCTACATATAGAAAACCAACAAGACCACAATAAAGGCCAAGAAACTGCACCCAAAGTGAGAATCCAAGAACCATAGGAAGAACTCAGTTTTTGCAGCCCCCAAGAAGGTGGATAACATGGCAGGAACTCCCAAATACCTCTCAGTCCTTTCTCTTAACGTTAACGGACTGAACTCTCCAATTAAGCGACATAGACTGTCTAGTTGGATTAAAAAACAAGACCCTTCTATCTGCTGCCTTCAGGAGTCACATCTTGCCTGTAAAAACAAACACATTTTCAATGTTAAAGGTTGGAACCAAATCTACCAAGCAAATGGCCCCCATAAACAGGTGGGAGTTGCAATCCTAATATCAGATAAAATAGACTTCAAATTAAAATTTGTGAGAAGAGATAAAGAAGGTCGCTACATACTAATTAAGAGATCTCTCCTTTCGGAGGATATTACAATTCTAACTATCTACTCGCCAAACAATGGAGCACCCAAATTTATCCAAGAAACACTACTTTCCCTCAAATCCCATATAAATCCAAAGACATTAATTGTTGGGGATTTTAACACACCACTCTCCCCACTAGACAGATCAACTCGGCAAAAACTCAACAGAGAAACCGCAGATCTAAACAGCTGCATAGATCAACTACATTTAACAGATATCTACCGAATATTTCACCCAGCAACATCAAAATACACGTTTTTCTCAGCAGCACATGGAACATTTTCCAAAAGAGACCACATTTTAGGCCACAAAGCAGACCTGTCTAAATTCAGAAACATTGAAGTTATACCTTGCATCCTCTCTGACCACAAGGGAATAAAATTAGAACTCAACACCAAAGCCACCAAAGAAAGTCCGGTATCATATGGAGACTGAACAACACACTGCTGAATCATGAGTGGGTCATGGAAGAGATTAGAAAGGAAATTCAAATGTTCATGCTATTCAACACAAATGAACACACAAATTAACAGTTCCTCTGGGACACAGCAAAGGCAGTACTCAGGGGCAAGTTTATAGCTCTAAGCTCCTTCATCAACAAATTGGAGAGATCTGAAACCAACAATTTAGTGACACATCTAAACTTCCTTGAAAAAGAGCAGCAAGATAATCCCCAATCCAGTAGATGGAAAGAAATAATCAAAATTAAATCAGAATTAAATGAATTAGAATCCAAAAAAAACTATAGAAAGAATCAACAAAACAAAGAGTTGGTTCTTCGAAAAACTTAACAAAATTGACAGGCCCTTAGTAAATCTTACAAAAAAAGAAGATAACACACCCAAATAAATAAACTCAGAGATGAGAATGGAAACATCACCACGGAAACAACCAAGATTCAGAACATTACAAGGGAATACTTCTCAAAACTTTATGCTAATAAGTTTGAGAACTTGACACAAATGGACCTTTTCCTAGCAAATATTGACAAGCCAAAACTAAACCAAGATGAGTTAAACCAGCTTAACAGGCCCATATCAAGCATTGAGATAGAAACAGCAATAAGAGACCTCCTAGCTAAGAAAAGTCAAGGACCAGATGGTTTTACAGC
>NW_012282713.1:0-1819 GCF_000151885.1 Dipodomys ordii
CTGATTAAGATGCAAGTCTAGTAAAAATAACTGAGTAAAAAAGTAATTACAAAGCCGGGCACTGGTGGCTCATGCCTGTAATCCTAGCTACTCAAGAGGCTGAGATCTGAGGATCGCAGTTCAAAGCCAGCCTGGGCAGGAAAGTCCATGAAACTCTTATCTCCAATAAAAACCACTAGAAAACCAGAAGTGGCACTGTGGCTCAAGCAGTAGAGCACTCGCCTTGAGCTGAAGAGCGTCCAAGCCCAGAATTCAAGCCCCACGACCAACCAAAAAAAAAATCAAAAATTAAAATTTTATAAGAACTATATTGTGTTCAAAGCAAATTACAGAATATAGAGAATATGACTATATCCAATACATATTAAAACACATTGTAAATATAAATATGTCTCTAAAATAATAATCTTTATTTCTGAATAGAACCATGAGCAAAGGACCTCATGACCTGAGTTCAAGCCCCACAACCAACAACAAGAACAAGAACAACGGGGGGCTGGGAAGATGGCTCAGTGGTAGAGCGCTTGCCTTGCATGCCTGAGGCCCTGGGTTTGATTCCCCAGCACCACATAAGCAAAAAGAAAAAAAGCCGGAAGTGGCGCTGTGGCTCAAATGGTAGAGCACTAGCCTTGAGCTGAAGACATGAGGGACAGCGCCCAGGCCCAGAGTTCAGGCCCCACGACCGGACCCAAAAAAAAAAGAACAAGAACAACAAAAAATTTAGGCCAGGTGCTGGTGGCTCATACCTGTAATCATAGCTATTCAAGGTGCCTGTAATTCTACCTACTCAGGAGGTTGAGATCTGAGGATCACCTATCAAACACAGCACGGGCAGTTAAGTCCATGAGACTCTTATCGCCAATTAACCAACAGAAAACTGGAAGTGGCACTGTGGCACAAGTAGCAGAGCACTAGCCTAGCCTTGAGCTGAAGAGCTCTGGGACGGTGTCCAGGCCCAGAGTTCAAGTCCCATGACTGACAAAAAAAAAAAAAAAGAATTTTAGCACAAAAGGGTGAAATTAAATACAAAAAAGAATTCTGTACTTTATTTTAAATGAAAATACCCCAGCCAGGTGCTGGTGATTCATAACTGGTTGTAATCTAAGGATCACAGTGTGAAGCCAGCCAAGGCAGGAAAATCCATGAGACTCATCTCCAATTAACCACCAAAAAACTGAGAAAGTAAAGCTGTGGCTCCACTTGATCAAAAAAGCTCAAGGCCAGTACTCAGACCCTGAGGTCAAGCCCCAGGACTGGTACAAAGAAAACCCTGCAAGTGGAGGAATGGCTCGAGTACTACAGCACCATTCCTAAGCAGAAAAGCCAAGTGATACCCATACCCACAAATCCCAAGTACCAACCAGATATGGTGCTACACACCTGTAATCCCAACACTTGGGAGGCTAAGGAAGAAGATGAAGAGTTTCAAGAAAATCTGGGCTACATTAAAAGAGAGAGAGAGAGAGAGAGAGAGAGAGAAGATGGAAATGTGGCTTAGTGGTAGAGTGCTTGCCTAGAATGCATGAAGCCCTGGGTTCGATTCCCCAGTACCACATAAACAGAAAAGGCGGTAGAGTGCTAGCCTTCAGCAAAAGCAACTCAGGGACAGTGCCCAGGCCCTGAGTTCAAGCCCCAAGAGTGGCAGAGAGAGAGAGAGAGAGAGAAAGGGAGGGAGAGAGAGAGGGGAGGGATAGAGAGAGGGAGGGAAAGGGGGGAGGGAGAGAGAAAAACAAGCAAACAAAATAAGCTGTAGGTGCACATCTATAATCCCAACTGCTCTAGAGGAGGCAGGAAGAAACCAAGTTTGAGGCCAACCTGA
>NW_012282714.1:0-2380 GCF_000151885.1 Dipodomys ordii
CCTTTGTTTACCCTTCACATCCCTTCCCAGCCTCCCCCTGAAACTCTTATCTCCAACAAACTACTCAGGAAAAGCCAGAAGTGGTGCTGTGGCTCAAGTGGTATAGCACTAGCCTTGAGCACAACAAGGCTCAAGGACAGTGCCTAGACCCTGAGTTTAAGCCCCAGAGCTGGCAAAGAAAGAAAGAAAAGAAGGAAGGAAGGAAGGAAGGAAGGAAGGAAGGAAGGAAGGAAGGAAGGAAGGAAGGAAGGAACCTAGGGTTTTGAGAGGGGAAACGAAGGAAGCTCAATCACCCCCAGCCCTCTGCCAAAAACAAAAAAACATTTTGGTCCCGTGTACTAAGAGCTGTGAGTCCGGGGCTGGAAATTTTAGGACTGGAAGTAGAAGGGTGTAAAGAGGAAGAAGATTAGGAGAGTTGGGGTTTTGTTGTTGTTCTTTTTTTTTTTTTTAAAGAAATTGAAGTGTGTTTTTTCCTGTTTCTTCATCAAAACTAAGTAATTTCCAGTTATTCACTCATTAAACAAATGTGTATTAAGAAAGAAAATCACAGGATCAGAGCCACTGTGTGAGCAACGGGGAGGCCTGCTCTCGGGAGAGCTCACTCTCCCCCTTCACAGGGGACCCAAGTCAGAAGGGAGTGCCCAGCCTCCCCAGAGGGGGTTCACCTTGAGTCCTATGTAGGGGCTCAGGGTTGGGTAATCGAGAGTAGAAAGGTCTGGAAAAACCCTAATACTCCTGTTGCAACATTCTAGGAAAAATGGCTTGTCTATTGAATAAGAGTGAATCACCCTGGGGAAGGTTTCTGGTGATCGACTCTGTCCCACGCATCGCTTCCCTGGTGAAGCTCCTCTGGGGTGAGGCTGGATCCTCAATTTCTAGGAGACACATGCAAATGGCCCCCGTGGATTCTGTGAAGGAAGTTATGAGGGGGGTAGCTGGGGGCAGCTCAGAGATTATGACCCAAAAAACAGAAGTGAGAGGGGTGAGATTTCCCAGTTCCCCCCGCCTTTTCCTTTCCTTTCTCACTCCTCTTCCCCCAGACACCCCCCCCCCCGCAGAGGGCTTCATCTCTTCCCTCTCAGAAATGAGCCTGATTTTACCCAGTTGCTCAAGTCTGTGAAAATACCCGTTCTGAAAACAAACCCGTCCTGCAGGGCCCCTCGGAAGCCTCAGAATTGAGAAATCTATGTGGAGGATGACACCCCCCCCCAGCCTCTTCCATGTGCCAGAGTGAAGCCACGGTCTTCCACAGAGCCCTCTGCAGAGTGGATTCTCATGTTGTGGATGGTGTCATGGCAGCCGAGCGCATGAGTAGGGACACCAGGAGCTGACCAAGTCCTGGCTATAAGCGAGGAGACCAACCAGCTTCCCAGGCTGCACCCCTGGACGGCCAACCTCTCCAAGACCAGAAGCCTGAGACACCTTTGGTGCATTTCCAGCTGGAGCGCTGACCCCCTCTTCCCCCCTCCCCCCCGCCACACACACACACACACACACACACACACACACACACACACACACACACACACTCAGGTGTGGACCTGAGAAACACTGCCTTCGCCTGCCCATGTTGCTCGAGCCGTTCTACGTTCCCAATCACTTCCGCCGTAATTCATCTCCCATCGATTCCCCCTTCTACTGAAGGCTCTGGCTTCCCCAGCAGGAAGCAAACTCTATCGACCGACAGTCAAAGCACTGGGTGACTTACTTCTTCATGAGGGAGGGTGTGGGCGCCTCTGGGTTTCCCCTCACCTGTTCCTGCGGGGGGCCCTGAAAGAGGAGAGAGTGAGTCCTGGGAGAAAGTGGTTTCCTGCCTTCTTGCGTTTACATTGGAACCATATGTGGCCCTCCCCACCACCTCCTCCCCTCCCCCGACTCCCTTCCTTCTTTCTCACTAGATCTCCATCCCATGTGTGACTTTTTTCTGTTTTTTTTTTTTTGGGTCCGGTCCTGGGGCCTGAACTCTGGGCCTGGGCGCTGTTCCTCAGCTCTTCAGCTCAAGGCTAGCGCTCTACCACTGGAGCCACAGCGCCACTTTCGGCATTTTTTTCTTTTTGCTTATGTGGTGCTGAGGTATCGAACCCAGGGCCTCATGCATGCAAGGCAAGTGCTCTACCACTGAGCCACCTTCCCAGCCCTGTGTGACTTTTTTCACTCATATTCTACAGCATTAAGATTAAGAGTTTCAGCCAGGTGCTGGTGGCTCACATCTGTAATCCTAGCTACTCAGGAGGCTGAGATCTGAGGATCGCAGTTCAAAGCCAGCCCGGGCAGGAGAGACCATGAGACTCCTATCTCCAATAAACCACCAGAAAACCGGAAGTGGCGCTGTAGCTCAAGTGGTAGAGCGCTCACCTTGAGCTGAAGAGCTGAGGGACAG
>NW_012282715.1:0-2567 GCF_000151885.1 Dipodomys ordii
GGCTTTTTTCTTTTTGCTTATGTGGTGCTGAGGAATCGAACCCAGGGCCTCAGGCATGCAAGGCAAGCGCTCTACCACTGAGCCACCTTCCCAGCCCCTGATCTTCTAATTTATTTAATGTCTGATTCTTTCATGGGAAAATCATTCCTATTTGTGTGCTCATAACAGCAACATTAGAAGCCGAGCTAACAGCAAAGGGAAAATGGATGATTATGTCCTTTGTAAATGTTAAAAAATGTGATCAATTTTGCAGCTTTCTTTAAAAAAGGTTTAGGGATTGAGAAACATTGTTTCCTGAGAATCACACAGGGAGATAAAGGTGTTATCTTCAGAGAAACTGTGCAAACACACATATACACACACACACACAAAAACCCATATCAACTGACAGTGATCCTATTGGGGGTATGGATAGGGTTCAGTACTTGAGGTCTCCGCCCTTTTTTTCTAATCTGCCCATACTGTGACTTAAACTTAAGATCTTGCATTCTCCTTCAGCTTGTTCACTCAAGGTGGTACTAGAGTCACAGCTCTACAGCTAGCTTTTGGGTGGCTAATTAGAGATAAAAGTCTCACAGACTTTTCTTCCCAGGCAGGCTTTAAACTGTGATCCTCAGATCTTAGCCTCCTAAGTAGCTAGGCTTACAGGCCTGAGCCACCAGTACTCAGCTTTTGACATTCTTTTACATGCTAGGATTAGACAGGCATAATTCATTTTCCTAAAGAAACAGTCTGGAAATCGTGAAGAACAAATTTGTAGGACTTTCATAATTTATACAAGGTTTACTATGAAATTACATAATCAAGATAGGCTGGTACTAACATGGACAGATACACACAACAGAATAAATGTCAGACACACATCCTCTTATGTAAAAGTCAGAGCACAGACGAATGAACTAGCACAATTCAATAAAGAGAGTCTCTTCAACAAAGGGAAGAGCGAATCTTGAATTACACCTAAGGCATACACAAAAAGTAACTGAAGATGGCCTAAAAGTAATGGTGACTTTTACCAATAGACCTAAAATCAAAGCTAAAGATACAAAATTTCTAGAAGAAAATACAAGAGATACTGTTATAAGCTGAGAAGAGACCAAGGTTCCTAAGACAGAAATGATAAATCACATAGAAAATAAATTAGACTTCATCAAAACCAGCAATTTCTGCTTTCAAAAGGTGCCATTAAGAAAACAAATAGCAGATGAGAGGGCTCACACCTATGATCTAACATAGGAAGCAGGAGGCCAGCCTGCTAAACAGGGAGGAGAAAGGAAGATAGAAGAGAAAGGAGGAAAAAGGAGAGAAGAGGAAGGGGGAGAGAAGAAGGAGGAGAAGGAAGGGAAGCATAAGGGGAAGAGAAAGAAAGAGAAAGAGGGGAAAGGGGAGGGAGAAGGGAAGGGAGGAGATGAAAGAGAAGGAAAGAGATGAGCAAGAGAAGGAAGAGAAGGGAAGGAAGAGGAGAGGAGAGAAAGGGAGGGGAAGAGAAATAAAGGGAAAGTTCAGCTATGGCGGAAAATGTTTATAACCTCTCTATCTGACAAAAGACTTGTGTCCAGGCTATATATAACATACAAATATATATATATATATATATATATTCTAATAGCCAATAATAAAAAGATACTACCCAAGTACCCAATATAAGTCTTGAAAAAATACTTCACATAGAGCATATACAAAAAGCCAATAAACTTTTAGGATGCCAAATATCCCTAAGTACTAGGAAAATGCAAATTAAAGTCACAGTTATAGAGCACCATGAATTCAACAGAATAGCTAAAATTAAACAGATGAAAACACTAAGCTGTCACTGGTGGCCCATACCTATAATCATTCCTACTCAAGAGGCTATGATCTGAGGATCTCAGCTCAAAGCCAGAGTGGGTAGTAAAGTCCAAGAGCCTCATCTCCATTTAGCCAGCAAAAAGCCAGAAGGTGTCGCTCAAGTGGTAGAGCACTGGCCATGAGCAAAAAAGCTATGTGAGAGCACAAGGCCCCAAGTTTAAACCCCAGTACTGAGAGAAGGGACATAAAGAACTATTGGGGAAAATGTGGAACATTTGTTATATTGATGATGATATTTAGCAGTGCCTTAAAACTCTCGAGTAGCTAGAATTAGCTACTAGTACCCAGTCCATATCCAATTTTTTGAGGAACTGTTTGCCTAGCAGATATATTGTCTTACATTCCCAGTACCAACACATGAGCTCCAATTTCTCCACATCCTCCCCAAAACTGATTTGGTTTTGTTTTGACAAGAGCCATCCTTATGAGATAGACTTAATTGTAGTTTTGAAAGGAGGATATTCTTAGGAGAAGATTGCAAAGGCTCAATAGCTATGTGCATACAATCACATAAAATGAGATTTATGGAAATGAACTCCAAGAAATGGAAACAAGAAGTTTCTTTTATTTTCTTTTATTTTTCTCTGTTGTGGCTGCTTTTGTTTTCTTTTTTTTTGGCTCCGATCGTGGGGCCTGAACTCTGGGCCTGGGTGCTGTCCCTCAGCTCTTCAGCTCAAGGCTAGTGCTCTACCACTTGAGCCACAGCGCCACTTCCGGCT
>NW_012282716.1:0-3895 GCF_000151885.1 Dipodomys ordii
AACAATGAGAAGTACAAGTTGTCATGTCGAAAACGAACTTTACAACTTTGGTGGGGGAGGATTGGGTGGGGGGAGGGGGTGGAGGATGGGAAGGGATGTGAAGGGTAAACAAAGGAGGAGGCTACAATGCTTGATAAGAAATGTACTCATTATATTGCCTATGTAATTGTAACCCCTCTGTACAGTATGTTCACAATAAAAAAAAAAACCCTGCCATTGATGTCAGCGGGGAGGTCATTGAAAAGTACAATGAGAGTTATTCAATCTGTCAGTTTACTTTTCCCTTTGACACAACAGCATGGCTAATGATTACCCATCCTTCTTGGTTGGAAATCAATTTATTCCCTCCCCCCCAAAAAAAGAAATTCTTTTATTTTCTGCAACTTCTAAATTCTGTGTGGTTCATTTAATTGGAGAATATTTGAGGCCATTTGTCAAAAAGTCTGACAGATGTAGCCATTGTGCATCACCTCACTGCACAGAGAACAATCATCCCTGTCTCATTTGTCAGCGTACAGTCCCCGTCCTTCAACTTCCAAAGGGAAAACAGGTTAGAACCCAGGTTCTCTCCAGTTCGTCTTGAGATCCAGAATTGGCCTCTAACCTTTCCATTTTTATCTCTGGGAGTAAGGAAAGGTGCTTCGAATAGTCAAATTATTCAGAAGACAAGCCATAGCAGTAAATGTCAGTGTCTTTATTTTTGTAAAAACAGCAATATATTTGTGTTTCTATCCCTGTATTACATCCTTAAGAACCAAAAGCTCCTTAATCCCTGTACTCCATACCTGGAGTCATCTCTGTGTATGTTTATAGCATATGTTTAGGGGCCTACTAAACATTAGTCAAACATATGTAGCTATAGAATCAGATCATCTCCTATTTCTGAGCTATCACCTATTAAAAAAATAAAAAGGGGAAAAGGGGGGAAAATTAGAGAAACAGCAGTTAGTTGAAAACTAAGACAAAACCTGGTGTTTTGTTTTATAACCAGTTAACCAAGAATCACTGTCTCTAGGCCTTAAATTTTCTAATCTGAAAAAATGGATTAGATTAAATCATCAAAGACATTGTCTTTAATGTACTATGTGATTTTTTGTTTCTTTTTATATTCTATTGTTAAAATAGTGTACAGAGGGGTTACAGTTACATGAGTAAGGTAATAAGTACATTTCCCCTCGAGCATTGTTACCTCCTCCTTTTTTTGTTGTTGTTATCAAGAAGTTATTTTTATTTTTTTAATTAATAAGTTTTTATCATGAAAATACCATACAGAGGGGTTATAATTACATGAGCAAGGTAAGTGAGTACATTTCTTATCAAGCATTGTTGCCTTACCATCCCTGCCCTCCCATCTCCCTGCCCTCCCCCCCAACCCCACCAAAGTTGTAAAGTTCGTTTTTCGACATAAAGTCTTATAGATCTGATTGTGGCAATGGGTCCACCAGTATCCCTATTTAAACAATTGTTTTTTTTCCCTTCCTCTCCACAAATTATAACAACATCAAATACAGTGAAAACAGGGGTTATACAGTGGGAATACCTCCTTTTATTAATCCCCTACTGTCCTTGCCTTCCCACCTCCCCAACTCCCTCTCCCCCCCACCAAGTTGTAAAGTTTGTTTTCTACATAGTGTCTTGCACATCTCATTGTTACAATGGGTCATTCTGTATCCTTGTTTCAGCATTTTGTTATTTCCCTTCCCCTCCCCAAATTAGAAAAATGTATATGTTCTTACCCCTATGATATATCCTCTGTTGTTATTGTATTTGACTTTGGTACCCTGGTATTGCATATATGTTTATTTGAATTAGGGAAGGGAAGGGGAACAACACAATGGTGAGACAAAGGACAAGGGAGAGAACCAATGCAACAGCAATATACACAAGACAATATGTTGGAAAAGATCTGAACAACTTGTGGGGAGGCTGGAGGGAAGGGAAAGTATGAGAAAATTGAGATAAGGGGTAACAAGATTGACAAGAAATGTACTCATTACCTTACTTATGTAACTGAAACCCTTCTGTATATCACCTTGACAATTAAAAAAAGTTTTAAAAAGATGTGTTAGCCCTTTTAAACTATTAAAAGTACAGTTTCAAACAAAATATTATCAAGAGACTAAATAAAACAGACAAAACTGTGTGCTATGGACCCACAAACCTTTATCCCCACCCCCATCATTCTGTCAGCTCCTGTCAGATTTCAGTGAAGATGTTTCTCAGCCCTGTCTGGACTTCAGAATCTCTCGATAGGGTTATAGATTTCACAAATAAAAATACAGGATACACGGTGAAATTAGAGTTTCCAATAAACAAGGCATTATTTTTAGTCAGTATATCTCAATGATTTGTGTATCTTGTACATACAACATACATATAATATTCTAAGGTGTATATTACTCATAATGGTAGCTTTCTACTCAGTGGAATTCCAGCTAAACTCTAAACCAAATAACTCAGACATTCTGGGTGAGGAATTGTGTTAGTTTTTTGTTGATGTAACCAGATACCTATGCTTTGGATCATGGTTTCAGCTTAAGCTCATTTGGTCCTATTTGTGCCTGAGGTAAGGTAGAAAGTGTACACCTGAATAAATACCTTATGGCAGCCAAAATCAGGGAGAAAGATGGAAAGGAAGAGGACAAGGTTTTAGTTCATAGTAATGAGATTCCAGTGGCCTAGCAGAAGTCAAGTGTCATAGCCAAAAAGCAAAGTGGAACAGAACTGTTTACCTCATGGTATCCAACAAGCAGAAATATGATAGGAAGGGGCTCAAAGTATACTGTCCAGGACACAGCCCCAGTGACCTATGTCTTCTAACTAGACCCATCTCCTAGTTTTTAGTACCTTCTAGTAATGCGTAGATCAGTATGAATTAGGTCAGAGTGCTCAGGATCCAATCACTGCTCAGTAGTGGTAGCAGCTGGAGACTGGGCCTTCAACACCTGAGCTTTTCAAGGAATACTTGATACCTAAACCATAATAAGTTTCACCATCAGTATTGCTTAAAAGTGCTCCCCTAGCTAGACAGGAGACAGAGTGCTCGCTTGACACTGGCTCCCAGCCAAAAGGCAAGACTGAAAATTAAAAGGAAAAGGCTGTAGGAATGGTTCCAGTAGTAAAGATCTTGCCTATTAAGTCCAAGGCCCTGAGTTCCCATCATAGTATTGCCAAAATAAGTAAAAAGAAAACTGAAATTAATCATCTCAAAAATTATGGTGTATTGATCATGTACAATATGTTATTTTGAAATGGGTATGTAAGTATATATATATATATATATATGTATATATATATAGTAGAATAATTCAATCTAGCTAATAAATGTATTATCTTGGGCTGGCAAAGTGGCTCAGTGGTAGACTGTTCCTTGCATGCATAAGGCCCTGGGTTTTATTCCTCAGCACCACATAAACAGAAAAAGCTGGAAGTAGAACTATGGCTCAAGTGGTAGAGTGCTAGCCTTGAGCTGAAGAGCTGAGGGATAGCACCCAGGCCCAGAATTCAGTCCTCATGACTGACAAAAAAAAATGTATTATCTCATGGTTATAATTTTGTGGTGGGAACACTAAACTTCTGGCCTCTTGGCATTTTTCTAAAACATAGTTTATTTCCATTAACCACAGAAGTTAATCTCTTGAATTTATGCCTCTTAATTCTAATTTGTATCTTCTTACCAACATCTCCCAAATCCCTCTCTCTTCAGCCACTCCAATGTTTGGTAGACACTGTTCTGCTGTTGGTTTTATAAGAGCCACATCTTTCTTTTGTTTGTTATTCTTTTTTTTATTGTGAGAATACCATACAGAGGAGTTACAATTACATGGGCAAGATAATGAGTACATTTCTTTTTTTTTCTTTTTTTTTTTCGGGGGGGGGGTGGTATCCGGTCGTG
>NW_012282717.1:0-1791 GCF_000151885.1 Dipodomys ordii
AAAGAAAAAAGCCGGAAGTGGCACTGTGGCTCAAGTGGTAGAGCGCTAGCCTTGAGCTGAAGAGCTGAGAGACGGCGCCCAGACCCAGAGTTCAGGCCCCATGACTGGACCCCCCCCCCAAAAAAAAAGTAGCTGTGGTTTTGAAACCCCAACCTGAAGGCTATCTTTCATGGCTATAGTTCTAAGAGACACTGAATACTTGTTGGTAAACTCATAAAAAACTTTACATTATATTTGAGATTTTAAAAAAAAGAAACAAAACTGTGTGCCAGTGGCATATGAATGTAATCCTGGCTACTCAGGGGGCTGAGATCTGAGTATCATGGTCCAAAGCCAGCCAGGACAGGAAAGTCTATGAGACTCATCTCCAGTTAGCTGGAAAAAGTCAGAAGGTGAGGAATAGCTCAAGTGTTAGAGCGACATATTTGAGGGAAAAAAACAAAAACAAAACAAAGGAGAGTGAGTTTAAGCTTTAGTACTAGCCAAAAAGGAAATGAAATGCTGTACAGCCAAGAGCACAAGTGTAGGCGAAACTGCAGATAGGCCAGGATGGAGACACTATAGAGAAGGACAAAGACAGAGAGTGTTGGAGGGTGTGATGTGATCTCTAGTTTGTTTTATGTAACTGTGGCTATGCGGGGATGGAACTCTGTGCTGGGCCTAGGACTCCATCACCAGCCACGCTCTCAGAGCCTGATGTGCATTTGAAAAGCATAGCTCAACTGCTGTATTGAAGGAGAGTAATGGAGCCCATCCCTTCTCAGTATCAGCTACGGGTACCTTCTGCTTTGGATTAGCTTAAACAAACCTAATCAGTTCTCAGTGCTGTTGCTGTCTGGCCTGGTTAGAAGTGATGTCAGATCTTTATTTTCCTCTCGTAGGCTTCATTTATCTTTATTTTTGTCCCTGTCACCCTCAACTTTAAGTTTGGCTTTCCTAGTGGGCTCCCGTTAGGATTTGTCATTTTCAGAAAAAAATTTTTAGTTTAGATTAGCTATACAGTACATCTGTTTCTTATGTAAAATGAATTTTATTGGTTTCTAAGTCTTTAAAA
The DNA here is from genome assembly GCF_000151885.1 of Dipodomys ordii. NCBI lineage: Eukaryota > Metazoa > Chordata > Mammalia > Rodentia > Heteromyidae > Dipodomys > Dipodomys ordii. Next base: position 1,055 of record NW_012282717.1, read on the forward strand.
ATATAGCTCTTTTTCCCATGTTCTTTTTCTTCCACCCCTACAGGCCTGATAAATGCTATAGAGAATCTGTATTTTGACAACATAATTAAGGCATACTTTCATTGTCTTTTTTTTTTTTTAACCTCTGCCACTCAAAGAGGAAACAAAATAAAATTTAGCAGGCTGGAGCAAACAGGTGGTATTTATTAGGTCAGGAAGATATTAGTACTTGTGAACTAAAATGTAAATATGTAAAATGATCTAATTAGAACCTGCTGAGTCTCATGTGCCTGAGAAAGTGAGGCAGAGAGTGGTTGATCACCAGGGGTGAGCCCTGTAGAAGGCTCTGATTTCAAATGCAGAGGATAAAGTATCAGAGGGAAAGGAGAATTCTCAGCCCTACTCAGACAGGCTGGTGGCAGAGCTCTGTGGCTAGATCCAAGAACCAATGTGTTATTTATGGAATCCAATTATACTTGAATTTCTAATCCTCCTTTATAGGATATGTGCTAGCTGGGTACCAATGGTTCACACCTGTAATCCTAGCTACTCAGGAGACTGAGATCTGAGGATCATAGCTCAAAGTCAGCCTGAGCATGAAAGTATATGAGACTCTTATCTCCAGTTAAGCACCAAAGAACCCCCAGAAGTGGAGCTATGGCCCAAGTGGTAGAACATTAACAGCTCTAAGAAAAAGAAGATCAGTGATAGCATCCAGGCCCTGAGTTCAAACCCCAGGACACCCCCCCCCCCACATA
>NW_012282718.1:0-2603 GCF_000151885.1 Dipodomys ordii
CAGCCGATCCCCCCTCCCGCCCACCAAAGTTGTAAAGTTCATTTTTCGACATAACGACTTGTACATCTCATTGTTGCAATGGGTCCACCTGTATCCCTAGTTAAACAATTTGTTTTTTCCCTTCCCCTCCACAAATTATACAATGCTAAGTGCTTAAGGAAAAGATGAATCCTTAAATTCTTGTGAATACAAATTTTGAAGGTACACTTTCAAGCAAGTGTGAATTAGCATTCTGAGTTTTTCCAGCTCTTGCCAAAAGAGCTCTTCCCTGAACCACTAGCAGAGAAATAGCATTTGTCTTTATTAAGAAGGAACACTGGGATTTGAAGAAAATGCTTTTGTATCTCTAATTCTGCCTAAATTTTCAGTGATATGAACACAAGGCCAACCGACTAGGCTTCTGGCATATTCTAAAATTAGAGGAAAAACTCAAACAATTTGTTTCTACTTCACATTTATTTAGTGGTGGTTTAATTAGAGGGCTAAAGATAGAGAGGTGAACAGAGTTGTCTCAATTCAGAGTACTCAATATGTCAAATCTTTCACAGATTTGTGTTATGACAATTAAATAAAAAATGAAAAGACAAAACTTAACTAAAGAGTTCCAGTATTTGTTAGTACAAAATCCAAATAAATTTCTCTAGTGTTCATCATGGTCTCTAGAAGCTGACCACATCTATTTATTTTTAATCCATGGCCAACATGAAGTTTATACTCCTGTAGGACATTAGAACTATTACAGGCATAAAATGATATATACGTTGCTTTATAATTTGCTTATACCAACACATTCTGTGTTCTGGGTCTTTCCTTACCTAAGTTAGCCCATTCCTTGAAAGCCAATTCAAATTCCATAATCATTTGATGAACTGATCTCATTTTCTTATTCATCCCTCTTTTATGCATATTTAAAACATGTCAATGCACATATAATAATGAATGCCTTAATTTATTCTGTATTGTAATTTTTGTGCTTTCACATATATATTAATAAATAATCCTAAATAATAGAAGAAAAAAAATTTTTGGGTCCAGTCATGGGGCCTGAACTCTCGACCTGGGCGCTGTCCCTCAGCTTTTCAACTCAAGGCTAGCACTCTACCACTTGAGCCACAGTGCCACTTCCGGCTTTTTTCCTTTTCTGCTTATGTGGTGCTGAGGAATCAAACCCAGGGCCTCATGCATACAAGACAAGTGCTCTACCACTGAGCCACTTTCCCAGCCCCTAGAAGAAATGTGTTTTACTTTGTGCAATTATGCCTTGTCTCTCCAACCTAAAGTTCAGAGATGGGATCCCAGTAACATTCAAACTTCCAGAAAAGTGGTTTTGAAATAATGGGTCTTTAACAATGATAATGATAGATCATATTGATAGAGCACTATTTGTGCTGTGTTTTGACCAGCATTATATTAGTGATCATCATAGTAAAACTGCTTAGCAGATGCCATTTTTATCCCTATCTTCAGATGAAGGAATGAAGATAAGTAAGATGAGTAAGTTGATGCAAGGCATGCAATTTACAATGAGAACGAAACAGTCAGAGCCTTCAAGTGTCCTTCACTGTTTAATTTCTATATAAAGCCAAAAGATGCAAAAGTGAGTGACCACCATCCCAATATGTTGAATGGATTAGTAAAGCTACAACTTACTGTGGATTCACAAAGAACTGATCTGTCAAACCAGCAATTAACTCTGCTTGCCAATATATAGTTGTGTACCCCTCCACACACTGCAGCCCCATCCTGAAATATTTTCAGTCCAGAGACCCACAAAGACCTACAAATACTACAAATATTTCTCTCCCTCACAAATACCTACAAATCTCATTCTGTCTCTCCCTCCCCACCCCACTTTCTCTTCCCCATGCTTAGAACTTGAACTCAGGACCTGGACACACTGTGCCTGAGCTCTTTGGTTCAAGCTAGCACTCCATGACTTGTGCTACAGCTCTACTTCGAGCTTTTTTGATGCTTACTTGGAGATAAGCGTCTCATGGACTTCCTTGCCTAGCTGGCTCAGAACTATGATCCTTAGAACTCAACTTTCTGAGTAGCTAAGATTATAGGCATGAGCCACCAGATGCTGGCTCAAAATCAAATTAAAATTTCACCATTTTTTTTCTATAACTAGCCCCAGATAAGCTGTCCCATTTTGTCCTTTCTTTTTGCTCTTCCTCCAGTTTATTCATGATTTTATGTGGCTATTTACTGATTTATTTTTCCTATTCCCATCTTCTCACTTTAAGAGTCTGAATTTTATGTGGGCCAATATTGCTCCTAGCTTTGCCTCTATTACTTGGCAGAGGGACTAGTGCAGAAATGATTAAGTAAATGGCCCATAAATTAACTACTACAAAAAAGAATGAAGGTTAAGCAAAAACTTAGTTGCCCCAATTCCAGAAGTGGAACATTTTTCTCTTTTCTCCCCCACCGTCTCTCTAACTTCACTTTCTCAGAGTCTCTGGAAGAGAAAAGGAGATGGATGGATAGATAGATAGATAGATAGATAGACAGACAGACAGACAGACAGACAGACAGACAGACAGACAGACAGACAGACAGACAGATAGATAGATAGATAGATAGATAGATAGATAGATAGA
>NW_012282719.1:0-2752 GCF_000151885.1 Dipodomys ordii
TACACACACACACACACACACACACACACACACACACACACACACACACACATGCAATAAATCAAACTAGATATGAGAAATCTAGGACATCCTATATGTCAGCAATCAGTCTGTGAATGGGTATGTTCCATGTTCCCTTTTCATTCCCTCAAGGACAGAGAGATCTGGGTGGTCAGTACACATCTACCTTGGGACATATTTCATTGGCTTTAAGAAAGCTATAGAAAGCCTTCTACAGAGGAGCCAATTTGAGTGAGATCCAGCCTACAATCAGCTCTGTGATGGTATCCTCTGGACTACTGAAAGTAGTCAAATCTAGCCCCCACCCCACCCCAGGGCTAATTCCAAGGACAACTAGATTCCAGGCCATAATATGTCCAAGTAATTCTCCTGCTACAACTCCATGAATCCTGTTGGGTGAAATGTCCTGGACAAGACTCATAGAATCAGTAACTCTATTCTGTATATGGGTCCTCCTACCCTTATCATCCAGTCAACCATCCTTGAGAGTTCAAGGTTGGTTACTGACTGAAGATAAGGCAGTGATGAAGCAGTGAGGAGCTCAAACACTAAGTTGAATGGAAAAGAAAATAACCAGGGCAAACTTTGAATCTAAGAGTAATGAAAACTCTGAATCTAGAATCAACTTTCCACCAATGGCTCCAATGACATTCCATACTATAAGAAGCCTACAAGACAGGTAAGGACTGAAAATATGCTTTAGAATAGGCTTTGGACTCTACACTGGCTACTAAACATACCACATTTGTCATGGAACAATGCCACCCACAAAAGCCTAAGATTCCAGCAACCCTCCTTGTTTGATGTCAACAAAAAACTGACTTTCACAGAGGGAACGCATCTATGGTCACACAGATGCTCCACAGCATACGCCAGACCAAGCCTTGTGAAAGCTTGGCATTTGTTTTCACGAAGCAATCACATACTGAGTGTAATGATCGTCCCTGCTTTCATGGGTTGAGGAAAGATCGTCCATTTCACATAGGCGTACCTTCTAATCTGCCCTCCAGGCTGTCCATGTCCACCAGACCCACACATTAGGTACACAGCTGATACCCATGCAGCACATGTTGACCTGTTCACTTCAGCTTCAGAAAACCCCACCCTCTCTCCCATGTTCTCTTCTTGATTAAGCTCTGGATGTTCAAGAGACCACAGAACATCTGCACCGTGATAGAGGATGGGCTCAATTGGTCTAGAACATCCTTAACTCAAAGGAACTAAGGACTTTGTAAAACCTGGAATTTAAACACAAGACTATGCAGGGGATATAACTATGTTAGATGATGCTAGTTGTGATATTTAGGATGCCTTGTAATCTTTCCAGTCTAGTCTCAATTTCATCATCAGATCAGGAGACAAAACCCATAGATAACTGGATAACCACCTATGGGTGTTTACAACTGTATCTATCTTGAAATTTCATCTTCATCTTTGCTATAGATAGGTTTGAAGGCATCTGTCTCCTTCACTTTCAGGTTAAAGTAAGCAGTTTCTAAGACTCCTAAGCACCTCTCCTTAGAAGAGCCCTAGGGAAATCCCAAAGGCTTCTTTGGAAGTGGCTTACATTGTGGGGGCTCCTTCACTTGCTGTGTCCTCATCCACACTCTCTCCAGGAATCAAGAGCATTGAGGGTATATTCACCCCAGGCTCTGGCTCTAGCCACTGACTGATGTTTAATCAAAGTGACAGTTTAGTACTATGGACTCCCATCTCAAACAGGCAAGAGATCCAAGTATCATTTGTCATGATTAATGATAAGAAGCCCAGAAAGTGATGGCTTGATTTCAGCTGCCTCTTTTTCACAATGCTCCCAAGATCATAGCCACAGCCAGCATGACATTTGTAGAGATGAAGGGAGTGACTGGAGGGAACACACACGCTGGGATCCAGACAGCTTCTGAAGTCAGGTCAGCACATGCCAACAGAGCAACAGAAATTGAGGTGGAAACAGAATCCTGGTATTTGACAAGTACAAACATTAGTGACCATGAAGGGTAGACAAGAATAAGGACTGTGCTCAAGGATTTTTTCTAACTCATAGATAGAAGGCAATGGACATCAGCAGACCCAGATGCTAGAAATTCATATGGAAACAAAATCAAGAAGGCACCTGAAGCAGAGTCCTAGGAAGAGAATTCAGCATCAGCTTTCAAAGCAGAGGCTGAAAGGAAGACAGATGTAAGAAGCCAGTGCCACAGGGGCACCTTGCTGATGTCTTCTTTCAGAGCTTCTGTGATATGGAAATGCCACCAGAATAATGAGAGTACCACCAGGATAGTAATGACCATCTGATAGTCACCTCTACCATGGGTCTCAAAGTCCCTTTGGGTCCTTGTAGTGTCCCCAACAAAGCAATCGTCCTGGTATAATAGAGTAGGTTCCCGAAATGTCCCATATTTAGCAATAAAGAAATAAGGTTCCACAAAAGGCCATTCTTACAATGTCCTCCCTAGCCCTAAGTGAAATTCATTCTATCATCAAAGCTTCTGCTGATTTCTCACCGAATCTACCAATATCAATCCTTGAGTTCCACTGTCTAAGGATTTGTGTGCTGCACCCAAAAGTCCTCACTGTGCACATACTATGACTTCAAACGGTTATAAGATAATTATCTTGGAAAAAATTATATTAAGTGAAGCAAGCCAGGCCCAAAGAAACATAGGTCCCATGGTTTCCCTTATTTGCAATATCTAGTATATGTATGAGTCAAGCAGAAAAGGTCAGATAA
>NW_012282720.1:0-4484 GCF_000151885.1 Dipodomys ordii
CAAAAAGAAAAAAGCCAGAAGTGGCGCTGTGGCTCAAGTGGTAGAGCACTAGCCTTGAGCTGAAGAGCTGAGGGACAGCGCCAGGCCCAGAGTTCAGGCCCCATGACCGGACCCCCCAAAAAAATTAGTTTTAAAAATATAAAGTATGCCTAGGCACTGGTGGCTCACGCTACCAGCTCCTCAGGAGGCTGAGATCTGAGGATCAAAGCCAGCCCAGGATGGAAAGTTTGTGAGATTCTCATCTCCAGTAATCTACTCAGAAAAAACTGGCAGTGGAACTGTGGCTCAAGTGGTAGAGTTCTAGGCCTGAAAAACAAAACAAAACAAAAAACAAACAAAAACCCCCAAGAATCTCAGGGACAGTGCCCTGATTTCAAGCCACAGGCCCTATAAAAATTAACTAAAGTAATAGATCATTTCAGTTGCCTATCCTCTAGATAAGCATAAGCAGACATATCCAACATAAAAAGAAATTTATGGCTACAATAATCTATGAGAGGTTGTTTACTTTACTTTTTAGTTTAGTTTTAACTTAAATTACTATTGGACACAGAGCTGCAAATGATATTTAGCATATCATCTTTAGATGTATACTTTTTTGGAAAAATAATTTTGGAACCTCCTCAATGTGTAAGGCCTTCTGGGCCTTTTGGAAACAATCTCCATTGTAAGAGCAGATTCTTTGAAATTTATGAACAATATTGATCTTCTGTACATGCTAAGGGAAACAATTCCACAGCTTTCATGTTCAGAACTGATGCTTTAGAGAGAAATGGCACCAGTCTAAATCTATTCTTCATGTTAAAAGTCAAGTGTATTTACATAGACAGGCTCATTTTATCTGTTCCTCCCATTCTTTCATCTATATAACTTTTGATTCCAGCATCCAAAATGCTTTTGTAGCAAATCAAAGTATTTATAAGTTTCAACTTCCAAAATTGCTGAACTCCCCTGAATTTTGCTCCTGACACACGTAAACACTAAGTAAACTCAATAGTTAATGTGTATGTTTTAAATATTGACCTTCTCTTTCTCTTAATTTGAACTCTGACTATGTCATTGCTACATTGTAAACCACAAACGTAACCATTTTAGGATTTTATTCTAGAACCCTCATTTTCTATTGGCCAAATGTGATATTTAGAGATAGTCACTAACAAAGGTAAGACAAGCAACAGAAACAGATGTGGACATAAGGTAAATCATTTAGTTCACTGGTCTATAACATATATTTCCTAAAGATTTAATCATACCAAAAAGTTATTATGTAAGATACTATCCATTAATTCATACTTATGTTTATCATCTTTCATTGCTTAGCTTTTCACTGAATTAAATTTTGCAGATTGATACTTTCTATTTGCCATATTAAAAAATTGGCCAGTAGCTTTGTAATAATTTAACAAACTGTCATTGAGTTTGTTAAATTACATAGAAATTCTTCATGAAAAATTTAATTTATGAACTCATGGATTTATGCTCCAGTTGGCTTTAGAATTAGCAACTGTAACAAAACTACAGACACTTCAGAAGTGGCTAGACCCAAATTTGTTATAAAATTCCTCCAATCAATTTTTGGGATATGCTATTATGCTATTTATTTTCTGTGTCTTAGAGATGGTAACCATAAACTGATATTACAAGTGATGTATATATTTAAATTACTTCTAACTTCATAACTTTAATTTATCAAGGAAAGAAATATCAGAAGGAAATTCTAGCTCAAGTTCTGTATTAAAAATCAAACAACTGTAGAGCTTGTCACACTCAAAGTCTGTAAGATTATAACTGTGTATCACTTATTCCCTGGCCTAAAAATGAATATCTTATTAAGGTACACATGATAAATTAGGTTACTAATTTTGATGTTGCTTATTAGTTTAATTTACAATGATTCTTAGAAGATACTTATACTAGATGAACCTTGATAACACTTGAGCAAATATCTCAAGCCTTACAACAATAATAGAAGCTACTGAACTTTTTCCCTTTGACTTTCATTATTTACAAATATTTTTCTTCAGAATTACCTCATATAACTCCCAGAGTCACTGGGTTAATTAGAATTCTCCAGATATTTCAAGAAATGCAGAAAAGTGAATTTCAGGACAGCCTGGGTTACACAGTAAGACCCTGACTCAAAATTCAGTTAGGCATAAAGCTATGGTATGCTGAGAAACTAAATCTTGCAGAACATGGGGTAGAAAGACTGAAATTGGCAATTTTTTTGCCTGTAAATATTTCCACTGTGGCTGAATTTAAATTTCTTTCAGCTTAAAAATTGACTTAGAATTCTTGAATATGTACAAGTTAATTTATGCAGCTTCCAACACATGGCTGACTGTGTGATGAAAGTCTAGAGAAAGCAGAAGTGAATTCTGCATGAAGTAGGGTGGAGAAAAGACTCAGTCAAGAGAATTTGAGTTCAGCCACAGGAGAAGGAAGAATGGAGGGTAGAGACCTAGATGAATAAATGTCCCAGTAAATATGTTCACATTAATATTACAAACTTGATTTAAAATTGAGTAATATGTTTATGTCAAAAGTTTTATCTGTATTTTACATTGTGCCATCCAGCACTGGACAGTTGAGAAGAAATCAAAGCTACTGAATCAGGATACTAGAGACATATCTTTGTAGTCTTTGGCTATAGTAATTGACTTGCCTAGGAAAGAAAAGATGGTAAGATTTTTAAAAAGCATTACTTTTTCTGCTCTTCTTGAATCCTTCCGTCTCTCATTATATTATTTAGTACACTGCTATGTGTCAAGTGTAAATAGCTATTAAGACATTTGAGTGTATATGGTAAATATTATGATAGCTTCCTGTGATACATTTATTGATGCTGGCAAAAACATACCTTGGTATTGTATTTACCTTGTTGTAGGCCCGGAAAGTGGCCTTTGAATCGGACACCAAAGATCATGCAATCACATATAGTTGTTTTACAGATTTAAATGATACTATTGTTAATTAATAAAATATAAATTATAAAATAGATTTATGTAAGAATAAAAATATTAGTTGCATGCCATAAAATGTGCCCATTTTAGAATACATTTCAATGCAACCACCTCCATGAGTGCTGAGATACTTTCATCACTCAAAAATATAAGCTGAAATCTATTTGTAGTGAATCCATTCATAGCTTCCATTCTTGCCCCATGGAGATTACTGATCTGCATTCTCTTATAGTTTTGCCTATTCTGAACTTTTACTATAAATGGAGTCATGCAATATGTTATGCACTGTGAATGGCTCATTTCATTTGGCATGCTATTTTCAAGGTTCATTCATGCTGGAGCGTATTTCAATACTTTCTTTTATGGGAGAATAATATTCTTTTGTAGAGTTAAAGCACTTTTGTTGATTTATTCATCAGCTGAGAGACATTTAGGATTTTTCTCCCCAGTTCTTAGCTATTATTGAGCATTTACATACAAGTTTTTATGAGAATAAGTGTTACCATTTTTCTTTGATATATATGTATATATATATATATATACCTAAATGTAGAATTTCCAGATTTTAGAGAAATTGTAGGCATTTTTCTAATATATCTACATTTTGTTTTATATTCCAAAAGTGATGCATGAAGGTTATAATTTCTCTGAGTGCTTACTAGTAGAGCCTAATGTATGTGAAGTTGTATCTTAGTTACTGTGAATTTTTATTAGAGTATATTTATTACACAAAGAGGTTTTATTGGGATATTTCCATACTTGCATGTAGTGTACTTTGCTTAAATTCATTCAGTGTATTACCATATCCTGTTTTGTTTATCTCCTCTGTTTTTTTAGTGTTTAGAAGATTTTGTTACCTATTTTCATACAAGTATATACTGGAATTTAATCATATTGACCCCTCTACCCATACGTTTCTTAATTCCCACTGTTTCCTACCTTAATAGTCCTTCCATATTCTAGCTCCTGTCCCAAGTTCTAAGTTTATGAAATCTTTCTAGAAATTTCAGATCTGGATACATAATTTCAGGCCTAGGTATGCATGTGATAAGAAACTTCAGAGCCTGTCCACAACCCAAATCTGTATTTGAGGCTAGATACTTGTTCCCTTCCCCACTGAGAAGGTATGTGTACATTTTTCCCTTTAAGACATTTGGTCTATTTCCAGTTTGCATCAATGTTGTTGCTGCCTTAAGAAGTTTTGAAGTTTAAGTAGTTGTCATTGATATTTTTGAACAAATATTCCTAGAGATATAGCTGTTTGCACAGATTAAGGTCTGAGATAGGTCAAATAAAGACAAATCCTGGGAATGGAGTTTTAGAAGCATTGGCCAGACATTTAAATAGTGACACTTTGTAATGCTGAATCTTTCTGGAAACTCAGAACTCATTGAGCCCCCTCCAGTGGCAGCCTAGATATTTATCTTTCTTCCTCCCCCCTTCCTCCCTTCCTCCCTCCCTCCCTTCCTTCCTTCCTTCCTTCCTTCCTTCCTTCCTTCCTTCCTTCCTTCCTTCCTTCCT
>NW_012282721.1:0-2303 GCF_000151885.1 Dipodomys ordii
GGGGCCTGAACTCTGGGCCTGGGCGCTGTCCCTCAGCTCTTCAGCTCAAGGCTAGTGCTCTACCACTTGAGCCACAGCGCCACTTCCGGCGTTTTCTGCTTATGTGGTGCTGAGGAATTGAACCCAGGGCCTCAGGCATGCGAGGCAAGCACTCTACCATGGAGCTACCTTCCCAGCCCAGCTTCTGGAATTTTCTGAGGAATGCTTCAGAAGGCACGTTCTGCCAGGCAGCCTCAAGGGTCGGCCGAGTGTCCCCGGGCCTGGCTGGCTGGCCGCCCTCAGGGTGGTGCTCTGGGCCTCCAGCCCGGCTTGACCACATTGTAGGCCGAGCCAAGTCCTTTGCATCATCCACTGCGCAGGCCACGCTGTGTGCGCGGCAGAACGCTACACGCAGCTGCACGCAGCGCCCCAGTGCCGTCGCCACGGTGGGGCCCCACGGTGGCTGCCACCCACTCGAACCCCAACAGTCCAAACTCCAGCTCTGACTTTTACTTGAACACAAGCAATCGCGTGAGGGTGTGGACGTCAGCAGAGGAAGCCACACCCCGTGTCCCCAGATGGCGCCGACGGCAGACCTGTTCTCTTCCCAGAGGGAGCAGGGACGTTTCCAGATAAAACCCAAGAACCATTTCTGGCATCCCGGCCCGCAGGAAGCCCGAGCAACCCCAGAGCTCAGCAGAGGGACACAGCGGGAACGGAATCCACACGCAGCACCAAAAAGCACACGGGAAACACAGACAGAGGACTCCCCCCCCCACAGCTGATTAGGAGGCTGAGATCTGAGGATTATGGTTCAAAGCAAGCTTCGGCAGAAAAGTCTGAGACTCTCCACTCAACTACAAAAAAAAAAAAAAAAAAAGCCAGAAGTGGAGCAAGTGGGACAGCGCCCAGGTTCCAAGTTCAAGTCCCAGGACCGGCACACACTGCACGTGCGCACACGTGCACACACACACCCTGAATTTAGCCGTAGGACCAACCAGCACAAAATATAGTAAATATAAAGGATAACTTTACAAAGCAGTATACAAAAATGTCATTCACAAAATGACTATAGCAGTAGAAATAACTATGCAATGAGTGGGGGGGTGCCTGAGACAGAGGCTGCTCAGCCACCACGGTCCAGGGTGCACACACTCCCACCGCAAGGCCCTGACGGTGCCCCACCCGCTGGGACGCCCACCTGCCTCCCCGCAGCACCTGCCTCCCCCGCAACTGTGGGAGATAACCCGGAGGCCTGAAGCCGCCACATCCCGGAAGGGGTGTGTCAGGCAGAGCTGACGCATGGAAGCCAGTGTCAGGAACCTCCTGGTCAGGAACGGTAGCTGGTGGCTGGAGAGCAGTGGTGGGAGTCCTCAGGGATGGAGGTTCTCAGTGGTGGAGGCCCTCACAGGGCAGACAGGGCAGCGGAGGCAGCAAGGCTGAACTTGGGCTGGGGCACATGGCTCATGCCTGTCGTCCTAGCTACTTAGGAGGCTGAGATCTGAGGATCGTGGCTCAAAACAAGCCCAGGCAGAAAAGTTCTCACGAGACTCTTAGTTCCAATGAACTACCAGAAAACCGAAAGCAGAGCTGTGGCTCAAGTGGTAGAGCTCTGGCCTGGAGCTGAAGCGCTCAGGGACAGCGCCCAGGCCCAGAGTTCAGGCCCCCACACTGACCAAAAAAAAAAAAAAAGTCACACCAAGCATCAGGAAGGATTAAGGTTTGCAGCTATTTTTATTTACAAGTATACATTTAACACAATGAAATAAACACTGATACACTGAAGCCTAGTTAATAGTAGTGTAACAATATGTATCATTTTGATGATTACATTATTTTAAACAACAAACTACGCTGAAAAAATTAATGCCGATAAAATTCTTGGTCATAATATTAAGAAATACAATATATAAATTGAAAATATGATTGCTTAAAATTTGAAAATGGAAGTGAGCTCATTTGGACAGAGTCAGAGTTGAACATAATCTGGAAGGGGAGGAGTTCTGACCCAAACGCTATCTTTCAGGTGAACAGAAGAGAAAAGCAGCAGTTTGTCTCAAGGCTGGCGCAGCTCACGTCTTCCGGTGGCGCAGACCCCAGGCCTGCTCTCGCGAGGCCTTCACATCACCGAGCACGAGGACTTTCCTTGTGACGCCGCCCCATCCATTTTTTCTGCCTCCAAAATTATCCTCTTAAAAACGTCAACAGCAGTCTACAGGGAGGAAGAAGCCAAGGCAGTTAGGTCACCCCCATTTTTTGTGTGTGACAATAACGAGGCTTGAACTCATCAGGGTTTTGTGCAATTATTGGTTAGCTTTTTTTTT
>NW_012282722.1:0-3520 GCF_000151885.1 Dipodomys ordii
AAAAAAAAAAAAAAAAGGTTCTGCCAGGCCAAGCCAGTGCACTGTAGTACTTACACACAGTTCAGATAAGACTACTTAATAAAGTTGGGGGCGTCTCCATAGTCACTGTCGCAGGAGTAACTAGACAATCCCTAAATGCCTGTGCACTGGAATTTCGCCTCAAATCCCAGGAATTCTCCAAGTGGTATCCTCAAAACAACCCATGAAGCACTGGCCCAAAGCAATCATCAGCAAACAATTAAAGCAAGCAGCGGACTTAGCAACTGCTAATGTATATGACACAGAGAGGCACAGACCATCAGACCAGGCCAGCTTTTTTCTGTTCCAACTAGAGGCCAAGTACTCATGCGGCCGAGCTCTAGTTTGGTCAGGAGGGCAGGCGGGGGGCCGTGTGCAGCGCCCAGCCCGAAGCCTGGCACACATGAGCTGCTCCATTGCCTCTTCACCACAGCACATGTGCCGCTACCCACAGTGGTCAAGGGCTACCAGAAGGGCTGGCCAGCCAAGCGTGTTTCCTCTGCGCCGCGCAGCCTCATTCTGGGTCCAAAGCTCCGTCACACAGTCCCCCTCCCCCCCATCACATGGCTTCAGGGTCTCACGTAAGGCTCATAAAAACTCTCATAGTGATACTATTATTAGCCTTACTGGTACGCATGGAAAGCAGGCCCAGAGAGGTAAATAACCCGACCAAGGCGACACAGCTGGGAGTGACAAGGCAGAACCCGTGCTGACTGAACAGGGAGTAAACGTGGCAACATCTCTGACGCAGGATGCCTTGCGCAGTGCTCACTGGGTGCTCTCAACAACGCTGACACGGCATGTTCATTCTACCTGCCAACTCCATGCCCGCGCAACCAACCCAAACAGACAACCGCCAGGTGAAAACGATTCACTCTAACCCTATCTAAGTTTTGAGGACAATCTGTGGTGTAGGTGGCAAGAAGCACTCCATACTCCAAGCAGTAACTAAAAATGGGCACAAACCACCACCGCTCTGCAAGCAGGTGGTCTGGTCCAGGCTGCAGCTCCCTCAAAGCCCAGCCAAGCCTCGCCATCTGATGCTGGCAGGCCCTGCCTTGTCTCACTCCCTGCAGAAGACGCTGGGCTTCTCCCCAGTCCCTCGAGACGAGCCCACCACCACCCACGTCCCCTCTCCATAGATGGCAACACCCTTGCCTGCCTGCCTGTCTGCACAGAATAGCCTCTCCCCTTCCCTACCCCCCTCCACACTGCTTCCTCAAGAACGTTTTCTTTAGCCCAAGGACTGCAGAGGCCTAGAGAAGCTCCCCAGAATCACCTGACGTTTGTACCATCGGGACCCCCCTATCGTTCAGAGCAGTCACTGCAAAACCCCAAGGTGTCCCTCCCCACCTCCTCTCTGTACCTCACTCCTGCCCCTCCCCAACCTGTGTGCCCCTCTCTGCCTCAGCTGCCCCCCGCCCACACACAGTGGACATCCATGGGTCCTGTGCTGGTGGAACCGTCCAGGCACAACTTGCACTCTCCTGACGCAGGCGTGGGGTAGACTTGGAACGGACGTCAGGGACTGCATGTGCCAGGCAAGCTCTGTGCCAAGGAGCCAGATCCCCAGCCCTACATATTTGCATGGAGTCCCTTGATGCGTGACTCCGCTACATGCTACTCGAAACTCCGAAACCACAGGGGACCCCGCAATCTGGCATCTGAATGGCTACTGTAATTTGGGAGGCAGCTCAGCGCACTGAGATGCGGAGCTGGCGCTGGGGCTGCAGCAGCCATGCCTCCAGGGAGCACTTCCACTCCTCCAGAACAGCCAGCCACCACTCTCACTCTTTAAAGGATCTGATGCTGGTCTCAGCCCCAGACCGCCCAGCCCTTCAAAGGTCTTTCCCTGACAGTATGCACGCTCCTTATCCTCCAAACCCCCAACTGTCCCCTCCACCTCCACACCAGCAAGCAAGGCAGCAGGTCCTGATACCACTAAGAATGCAATAAATACCTGTAGACTAAGATACACGGCCAGCCCACAGGTCAGGCCCCCAGGCCTACCCACGTCTTCACGCAGAGGCCCAACACGGCAACCTCGTCTGCACGCGGGGAGCGCTTCAGGAGACCCCCTGTGTCAGGAGGGCACTGGCTGTGGGGAAGCAGCCCAGGCTTTGTTGCTGGTCCTTGGAACTGTCTATCAACCTGACACCTCCACTGCCCACGGTGGAAACCCCTCACCCCACCCCTCAGGACCAGGGGAGAGACTGGGAGACCACAATCTACCTCAAAGCAACTCTGCTGGCCATGGTGTGGGTTCCTAGCATAAAGCCATCCTGGGCCACAGGGCCGGACGCACTGCAGGCCTGGCCTGCCTACAAGTCTTTGTTTTGCAGCAATGTTTCTCTGAGCCATGTCTGCACAGGAGACTTGCCTCAGTATTTCCTCCTTTACCACGCTCTCACTTGGACCAGGAGAGGTATTTGGAAGGCTTCCGTGCCAGGGATGGCTTTTCATGCCACTTCCTGGTCCATTCTGCAACTTATCCTCCCACTTTTAGAACATGAATCACCTGCCTTTAATGGGGGATGGGCAAGAAAAGAAATGATTTACCTGAGTCACGCTCCTGTCCCTCCCTGGTTCAACCCTACAATCTCCCTTCAGTGGCTGAGGCCCCAAAGCACTGGATTCCAGACACACAGGTGAGCAGCTCACCTGGCTCTTCACCCCGCAGAGGCCACCGAAACACTTGCTGTGTGGGGGCAGGGCCAGTTCCTGGGCTGCAGCAAACTACTAGAACAGAGTGACAATCTGTCAAGTGGACACAACTGACAGTTCAGCTCCCAGTTCCAGAGCTGGGCTCTTCCTTATGCTCCTCCCCCCCTCCCCAGTACTTGAGGGAGCTCCTTGTTACCTCATCTTCACACTAGGGCTGAACTGGAAAAGCAAACAAAACCTATACCTTGGATACTTTGTGGAAAGCTAGAAAGTACCACCAGTTGAGTTTTTAAGATCAATGAATGTATTTAGTATCAAAAATCTATACAGTACACCGCCTTATTCCTGTATTCTGCAGCTCAGCTGACGCAGGGAAGCTGTAAGCCCTGCATTACTTCCTGCTGTGTTTACACAAGGCATCCTCAGCATTTGTGGTTTTCCTCAACAGTGGTCTCCTTGGAGCCACTGAATACCATGGATCTACTGCATTTAATTACAGGGTATACTTAGTATAACACATCTATACATTGTCTGGTATCCAGCCAGGTGTCTGGGATGTTACAGATGCTTTAAAGGCCTTATAAGTGGAATGGGTGTGACAGAAAAGGGAGGGGAAAAAAAGAAGATTGGCACCATCACAAACAAGTGCTCCAAGGACATTCTATTGGAATATAACAGGAGAGAACACACACACACACACACACACACACACACACACACACACACACACAGAAATCAAATGCAAGGGGCTGGGAAGGTGGCTCAGTGGTAGAGCACTTGCCTTGCATGCCTGAGGCCCTGGGTTCGATTCCTCAGCACCACATAAGCAAAAAAGAAA
>NW_012282723.1:0-1558 GCF_000151885.1 Dipodomys ordii
GGGGGAGGGGAGAGGCTGGGAAGGGATGTGAAGGGTAAACAAAGGAGGAGGCCACAATGCTTGGTAAGAAATGTACGCATTATCCTGCCCATGTAATTGTAACCCCTCTGTACAGTATGTTCACAAATAAAGTAAAATTAAAAAAAAAAAGAGTTGGGGGCCTCATGACTATAATCTTAGCTACTCAGGAAGCTGAGGATCATTGTTCAAAACCAGCCCGGGCATGAAACTCCATGAGACTCTTATCTCCAATAAACCACTAAAAAACTGGATGTGGTACTATGGCTCAAGCAGTAGAGCACTCGCCTTGACTGAAGAGCTGAGGGACAGCACCCAAACCCAGAGTTCAAGCCCCACGACCAACAAAAAAAAAAGTTGGGAGCCGTAAGAATGAACTATGTGACTTGCTTTGATTAGCTTTTTGAAGAACATGACGCTGTGAAAATTTAGAAGTCTATACTCCCATCTTCACCCTCCTGAAATGTCCCCACTACCATGCAAGGAGGTCAGTTAGACTACTGAATAACCAGAGCTGCACAAAGGGCCTGACACAGGAGTGAGGCCATCTTGGCCCCTCAATTCCCAGCAGATCCCTGCTGACTCATGACTCAGGAGAAATGAGACATGATGGAAGCCACCTAGCTTTAAGGTGGTCTGTCATACAGCAAAGTTAAGATATCACCCAAGTGATACAAAAAAAGATAATGACTGTGTAAAGCCTAAGTTAAGCGGAGCCATATTACATGTCACACTGACCATATAAGGGTAGGAGGACCTGGTTTGGTCTGGGATTATTACCAATGGCCAGCCATGAGTAAGTAATCTAGCTGAGCAAGAGTGCAAGGCTATGACTACAAACCTAGCACTGTAAAAAAAAAAAAATCAATAGGGAAAATGAAGAAAAGCATACTGCAATTTCATTATGAGAATCAAATCTGAACCATTTGACATAATGCCGTTACCAGTTTAGCCACTGAAAGCAAAATCAGGCAACAAAGAGAAGTGGAATCAACTGCAGCAGCGGCGGCTATTTCCAGAGAGAGAGAGCAGAGGCAGCAGTCTACTCCGTCTTACAGCAGCTGCTCCTTTATGTGTGTGCACAGCTCTATCTGGCAAGAGCAGGTCTTTCCCACGGCAACATCAATACAATTGTATACATGTTATACTTTACACAAATCCTGTGAGTTGTGTCTCAAAAAAATAACAAGTTATAGAAGGCTAAATATGACCTTGGATGAGCAGTTTCAACATAACTCTGTTATGCTGTCAACCTTGGAGGGTTATTGGAATGCCAGGGTATTCAAATCCTATCCAGTAACATTCCCTGCATTTTCTACCACGTGATTATCTACCCTGTGGTTCAGTGCCTTGTAAATACTGCAGCTGAAGAAATGCAGAGAGAAGAGAGAGAAATAATGTCCAATACTCCAATCTAAAACCACAAACTAAGCCGGGCGCTGGTAGCTCATGCCTGTAATCCTAGCTACTCAGGAGGCTGAGATCTGAGGATCGAGGTTCAAAGCCAGCCCGGGCAGGAGAGACCGTGAGACTCCTATCT
>NW_012282724.1:0-1701 GCF_000151885.1 Dipodomys ordii
CCCTCAGCTCTTCAGCTCAAGGTGAGCACTCTACCACTTGAGCCACAGTGCCATTTCTGGTTTTCTGAGTGGTTTAGTGAAGATAAGAGTCTCAGGGACTTTCCTGCCTGGGCTAGCTTTGAACTGTGATCCTCAGATCTCAGCCTCCTGAGCAGCTAGGATTATAGGTATGAGCCACCAGCACTTGGCTTATAATTTAATTTTTAATGATAGATGTATTTGGCAACCACTTCTTAAGACTTCTAAAAACTTGAGCCAGTTCAACGTCACTAGAGGGTCAATGTTGAGAACATAAATAGTAGTATTTTTCCAAGTAAGCAATTCTTCAGAATTTCTCTTTTTTGCTGAAAATACAATATTACCACCAACAAAACCCTACTCCAATAGCTCTTCCTTAGTTTTTTGTATTTTTACCAGTCCTGGGCCTTGAACTCAGGGCCTGGGCACTGTCCCTGAGCTTTTCTTGTTCAAGGCTAGCACTCTACTACTTAAGCCACAGCACCACTTCTGTTTATGTAGTACTGAGGAATTGAACCCAGGGCTTCATGTATGCTAAGCAAGAACTCTATCACTAAGCCACATTTTGAGGGCTACTTCCTATTTACTTGCCACATTATAGCAAATCTGTTTCTTCTTTAGAGACAGTGCTCCCTATGTAGCCCAGGCTGAGTCTATATAGCTCAAGCTATACAACTCATAATACTCTTTCCTGTGTCTATAGTGCTGGGAACACATGTGTACATCACCATCCTTTACATAGTTTCTTACAGTAACCTAATACTTATAATAATAATAATAATAATACATTCACAGCCTATAAGGAACACTTTTCTCAAAATGGAGGTGTGGCTCAAATGGTAGAACACCAGCCAGCCTTGAGAGAAAAAAGCTAAGGGAGAGCACTCCAGCCCTGAGTTCAAGTCCCAGTAATGAAACAAATACAAAACAAATTAGAAAAATAAGAAGGAACATGTTTTTTCCCTATCATTTTACCAGGACTTTCCCCACCCCTCCAAAACAACTCAAAATACAAAACAAGCACCCATTAGCACAAAATGCATTCAGAGTATTACTAAAACATTTTATAGTTTGTGTTCTTTGCAGGTCAAACTTATCTTAAAAATAAAAGTTGTTAGTTTTTAAAAGTTATTAGCATTTCTATTTCTTGACTCTTTCTTAAAAGGATATATATGGGAAGAATGGGTATGAAATTTAATAAGGCATAAGCTTACAGAATATTTAAGTACTTATTCCATGATAAAATTCATTTTCAAAAATATTCTTTACCTAAATTCTCCACTTCAAAATTAACGGATTTTCTTTCCTTTTTGGTTGGTCATGGGTTTGAACTCAGGGCCTGAGGGTGTCCCTGAGCTTTTTTACTCAAGGCTAGCACTCTACCACTTTGAGCCACAGCTCTTTTGGCTTTTAGGTGGTTAATTGGAGATAAGTCTCACAGACTTTCATGTCCTGGCTGGCTTTGAAACTAGATCCTCAGATCTCAGTCTACAGGTGTGAGCCACCTGCACCTACAATGAGTTTTCATTTTGAACACACGAGAAACTTGACTGAAAGTAAAAGCTATAAAGTGCGAAGTTCAATACAACAGTCCTTTCTTCCCAAACATTTCATACTTTTCAACTATCATCATCTGAAAGCAGATAAGAATTCTAAGGTAAATGCACTGCTAAACAAATTTTA
>NW_012282725.1:0-931 GCF_000151885.1 Dipodomys ordii
TCAGGGTGAGGGTGAGGGTTAGGGTTAGTGTTTGGGTTAAGGTTAGGTTTCGTGTTAGGGTGAGGGTTGGTTTTAGGGTTTGGGTGAGGGTTAGGGTTAGGGTAAGGGTGAGGGTTAGGTTTAGTGTTAGAGTTAGGGTTAGGGTTAGGGTGAGGGTAAGGGTTAGGGTTAGCATTAGGATTAGGGTGAGGTTGAGGGTTAGGGTTAGCATTAGGGTTAGGGTTAGGGTTAGGGTGAGGGTGACAGTTAGGGTTAGCATAAAGTACAGGATAGGGTGATGATTAGGGTTAGGGTTAGGGTTAGAGTGAGGTTTAGGCCTAGGGGTAGGGTTAGGGATATGCTGAATTTTAGGTTTAGTGTGAGGGTTACTGTGAGGGTTAGGGTTAGGTTTAGGGTGAGGGTAAGGGTTAGGGTTAGGGTGAGGGGTAGGGTTGGGGTGAGTGTGAGGGTGAGGGTTAGGTTTAGAGTTACGGTGAGGGTGAGGGTGAAGGGTATGTTTAGGGTTAGTGTTAAAGTTAGGGTGAGGGTGAGGTTTAGGGTTAGGATTAGGGTAAGGGTTAGGTTTAGGCTGAGGGTGAGGGTGAGTGTGAGGGTTAGGGTTAGTGTTAGGGTGAGGGTTTGGGTGAGGTTGAGTGTTAGGGTGAGGGTGAGTGTGAGGGTGAGGATTTCGGTTACATAAGGGTTAGGGTCAGGGTTAGGGTGGGGATTAGGGTGATGGTGGTGTTTAGGGTGAGGGTGAGGGTTAGGGTGAGGGTGAGGGTTAGAGTGATATTTAGCGCGAGGATGAGGGTTAGGGTGAGGGAGAAGGTACGGATGAGGGTGAGGGTTAGGGTGTGTGTAAGTGCTACATTTAGGGTGAGAGTTAGGATGATGGTGACGGTTAGGGTAAGGGTGAGGGTTAGGGTTACAGTTAGGGTTAGGGTGAGGTTTA
>NW_012282726.1:0-3301 GCF_000151885.1 Dipodomys ordii
AGGGGAAACAAAGGAGGAGGCTACAATGCTTGATAAGAAATGTACTCATTACCTTGCCCATGTAATTGTAACCCCTCTGTACAGTATTTTCACAATTAAAAAAAAAACCTTATTCATAAAAAAATACTCAAATTTCCCTATAAAGATCTTTCTCAGGGAATTTATATCTCTCTTTTTTCCCCTAATTATACCTATTTTCAAAATTAGATTCAACAGTACCAAGACTAACTACCAATAGTATCCCTTTACTATTTGCTTGTCTTCAACTTCCCACCATCATATAACAGTTCATTTCTGCATACTCTTCACATGACGCCAGCAAAATCCCTCCCTCAACGGACACTCTGACTCTTTCATCTATTTTGAAATGTGTGATTCTTAAAAGTAGGCATCTTAACTGTCTTAACTATTTTTCTTCAAATTTCAAGTCAAATTAATGGAGACCTTTGTACAGCCATTTTATCTGCAGTAATAAGTACATAAATAGTAAGCAGATTAGCATAGCATAAGTGAAGGAACCCAGTCTAGCAAGTAGTAGTAGAGAACTCAATATGGATGAATGCTGTATAACTAATGATTAATGCAGCATTGTATTTTTTGGATGCTTTCTTCACATTACTAAGTTCAGGAAAATCTCCCACCTCACACACACACAAAAAGATGCACTTGTTACAGATGTAGTACTTCGACACACATGTTAGTTGTCTGTTGCCATAACAAATGTCTGAGAAAATTGTAACAGAGAAAAAAAAGAGTAGTTTTAGTTCATCATTTCTGAAATTTCAGTCCGTGGTTATCCCAGTGATTGTGGGGCACAAGTCAGCACAGATGACAGTGGCAGTATGCTAGTACCGGCTGTTGATTTTATCATGGTGGGCAAGCCAGATATGTCAGATTGCCCTGGAAGATCAAACTGCATAATGGAACTTGGCATGGTAGTTCATTTAAAAGAAATTCCACCTTCTTACAGTAAGAGTTAATGCCGATCTATTCCTAGGAAGGAAGACCTTCAAACTTATTTAAAGGTTTTAATGAGTTCCCAGAGAGAATGAATGCTTAGCAGATCTTTGTGAGAAGTGACAGTCACTGGCTTCATTTACTTTTTAAGCAGATGCGTAAAATTCTAGAGCTGTGCTAAGTCACCCCAAACTGAGTGACCAAAGAAATAATATCACGGTAAAACTATGAACTTTCTGAAGGCAGACATTATCCTGTGTCATAACATAACATTGAGAATATTGGCCTTTTGTTGTAAAACATGAGTGCTCAACAATTAGAATTTACAAGCTAAAAGAAACTCATATTATTTAAAACTTTCTATTTTGTTTGTTTTTAATCATTCATTCTTTGTAAAAGTCAATTATATTCTATTAATAGTCTTTTGCTTACTTACATGACAGGATTATGATACTGTTAGTCCTATCCATAGATGCAGAAAATATTTGTCCATGAAGAGCCTTAAATAAAAATTTCCTACCGATTATTTTTTTCAAGTTCATCTGCTAAGTGGTGTTAATGATAATTTATTCAGAGATTATGAACTTAAATTTTACAGTCATAATATCTTTCAGAGAATCAAGGAAGTAGATGTTGAAGATTACAATGAAATTATATCTGCATTTCCCTATGTAATTTAAATTAAAATTATTCAAAATTATACATTTTTATGTGACAAGTTATTGTACCCTGAACTGGATATGTGAAGAATGTGTAGTAATAAAAGTTATAATCCTTGTTAAGTATTTTATAAAGTCCAAGTTCCACGTATCATTGGCTTACTTGGGCACACTCTAGCATATTTTCTAGAAAATTCCTTTTAGAATTCTTATCCTACTTTTGTTGCTATTTTAGTAATGTTTTGAAAACCTGAGCCACATAGTAATATATCCCATATTGATAAGGAAGTGATATTGCTTATATTTAGTTTCTATTAAGGATACTATATGATTTGTCCCTGATATTATCAACCTCAGCACAAAAGAAACTCATATTCTGTCTGCAGATGTATAAAATATTATTTTCATCTCATTTCTTGATCTCAGGTGTTTTCATGAAATATCAATATTTTCCTCAAGCTTATTTTTCTTTCCAATTAAGGTAGAGCCCAGACCTCTTTCTTCTGGAACTCATCTTAACATAGTGTATATTGGATAATCTCAGTTGTCTTGTCAAATCTTATACTGAATCAATTCAATCATTTTATTTTTACACATGGATATCAAGATTATCCAAAGTTTCTGAAGAGAAAGAAAAGCACAGCACAAAATTGTCTCCATAGCTCATGTTATTCTTTACAATTAACTGTACTCAAAAATACCAATGGCAAACCAACTCAAATTACTTCTTAATTCTGAGTGACTTTTAAAGGTTCAACATATCTTTGCCACCATCTCCTGCTCAATAAAATTCCATCTTTTCTATATTTCTGGGCTGTTTGTAGTCATTCCTGTCTCATTTAATCTATATATCCTAACCAAAACAACAACAACAAAAAAAAAACTTTTAGAAGAAAGTAACTATGTCTCATTTTTTTACTACTCTTGAAAAATACTTATACTATGCTATACAAAAATTCAAGAAAGGACTGTCTATATTTGATATTCCCACACATTCATTTTTATAGTCTCATTTTGGCACTGACCTGAGTGACCAAATTGGCAATGGATGGCAAAATGTTCTGCCAAAAGTTTGTAGTTTGAATCCTGTATTGGCAAAAATCAACTAACCGAGCAACCAATCAAATGAACAAACAAATAAATAGCTGGTAGTGCACGTCATTTTGCTCTACGACATGTTCCTGACATGATATACAAACCTGCCACAAGCCCAATCGGCAATAGGACCAACCGTTTATGGGCTAGAAACTCAAAAACAGACAGAGTAATGTACACATGCTGATGCTGAAGCAAGAACGCCCAGCTGCAGCTTCCAGTCTCCCTTGCCACCATGAGGGTCAACATCAGATACCGCAGAAGGCACTGTGTTGCTAAGCTCAGATGCTCACCATAAGGGCTGTGCATTAAACGTATTTCAGATGTAGGATCTTTCAAACTGTAGTAGTCTGATCAAGATGTAACTCCCCATAGGTCAAAGAATACCTGCATATTCAACAATGAGAACTTGTACTTTCTATTTCTTGAGGAAAAAAAAAAAAAGAATACCACCCAAGCCAACGATTCACACAATTCACAACAAACACAGGTTTGGTGAAAGAAAGAAAAAGAGAAAGAGAGGAAGGAAGGAAGGAAGGAAGGAAGGAAGGAAGGAAGGAAGGAAGGAAGGAAGGAAGGAAGGAAGGAAG
>NW_012282727.1:0-2999 GCF_000151885.1 Dipodomys ordii
GGATGGGAAGGGGAAACAAAGGAGGAGGCAACAATGCTTGATAAGAAATGTACTCATTACCTTGCCCATGTAATTGTAACCCCTCTATATGATATTTTCACAATAAAAACAAAAAAAGAAATGTACTCTTGCCAGGCACCAGTGGCTCACACCTGTAATCCTAGCTACTCAGAGTCTGAGATCTGAGGATTGCGGTTCAAAGCCAGTCCAGTCAGGAAAGTCCACGAGACTCTTTTCTCCAATAAACCACCAGAAAACCAGAAGTGGCGCAGTGGCTCAAGTGGTAGAGTGCTTGCCTTGAGCTGAAGAGCTGAGAGACAGTGTTCAGGCTGAGTTCAAGCCCCATGACTAACCAAAAAAAAAAGAAATGTACTCTTTACCTAACTGATGTAACTAACTCCTCTATATATCACCTTTATAATAACAATAGTTTTTTTTCCGGTCATGGGGCTTGAGCTTGGGCGCTGTCCCTGCACTCTTCAGCTCAAGGGAAGCACTCTACCACTTGGGCCACAGTGCCACTTCTGGTTTTCTGGTGGTTTATTGGAGATAAGAATCTCATGGACTTTATTGCCCAGGCTGGCTTTGAACCACAATCCTCAGATCTCAGCCTCCTTAGTAGCTGGGATTACAGACATGAGCCACCTGCACCCGGCTAAGTATTTAGCTTGAGATTCAGATACTTCTTTTTTTTTTTTTTTTTTGGTCGGTCTTGGGGCTTGAACTCTGAGCCTGGGTGCTGCCCCTTCAGCTCAAGGCTAGCATTCTACCACTTGGGCCACAGTGCCATTTCTGGCTTTTTCTGTTTATGTGGTGCTGAGGAATCAAACCCAGGGCCTCATGCTTGCCAGGCAAGCACTCTACCACTGAGCCACCTTCCCAGCCCTAAAAGAAAAAAATACATCAAATATGTATATACATGCAAGATAATTTATGTTTATATTAACAGGTTTTTCCCCACTAAATGCATAATGAATTTATGTCATATTCATACATTAAAATCCTATGCAGTGTTCAAAATAGACCAACTAGACCTGTATTTGCTAATAGGGATGGATCTAAAAGTTAGTGTGAAGATCTAACTTTAAAAAGAAATATCTATATTTATATATCTATATTTATATGATGTTACTTATTGTATGAGTTTTATAAAATTTTTCTATTTGAATAATTTGTCAGTGATATATTTAGAAATTATATTTAGAAGCTATTAGTATTGTATTGAGAATATACATCTATTTATTATGAATTCTATCATTTTGTGTAGAATCCAGTTATTCAGAATATTCCACATGAGGCACTAATCTAGTTGAGAGCTATTGTATTCCCTCTTTTATACTTTGTCCTCTGAATGGGTTCTTTCATCACTCTGACTCAAGGTAAGGAATCTGCTGCAATGAAAGCTGATCTCCTGAGGGCCAGGAATATGAAAAGGTACATTAACCAGCTGACTGTGGCCAAGAAACAGTGTGAAAAGAGAATAAGAATCCTTGGAGGTCCATCCTATGATCAGCAGGATGATGGGGCCTTTGATGATGGGGAAGGGCCTCAAAGTCAGAAGGTACAGCTTTGTAGTTTCTTATTTTTTTCTATAACAAGTTTCCATAAATCCAACATAAGCATATATAGTCATTTAATCTTTTAATATTTAGCTTAATACACATAGTTCATATCTACAGCCTCACATAGTTTTATAAGTCAAAGAGCTTTGTTATTTTGTGTCCTTATCTTCTGTAAATTGTAATAAATATGATAGGTGGGAAGTGTGTGTGTATATGTATCTGTCTATCAGTCTGTCTGGACACTCACCTGCATGTTTTTTCAACTCCCCTTTGTCCTCCTGTGGTCAGAGATGAGCATGTTTATATTTGAAAAGACCCAGTGAAGTCACATTATCATTTGGGCAGAAATAGTTACCATGAAGTAGATGACATCTTAAAGTTATTTTTCTTACTTGATATCCTAATTTTGTCCATTTTGTGGTGAATTTAAAACTAAGATTATATAAAAACTACCTAAGACTACATAAAGAGGATGAAGCAGAACTAGATGAAAGCCTAGGTATAGGTTGCTTCACAAATCTGAAAATTCTCTCACTCAGGTAACAATGGCTGTTTTGGTACAACAAACCTTTGGACTATCCTGAAATCACAGAGCGTGGGAATGTTCTATTTTGGGACTTCTCCTAACTCTGAAGACCAAGTTTGTCTTCCAACAACTAAAGCAAGCTAGGATTAAAAGAAACAGCCACAGTATTTCTAAGAAGCTTGACTATGCCAGCCAGGACTTTGTGCAAATGCCACACTCCACTTTTGTGAGATGACAGTTGACCACAAAATAACTAATATCAGTATAATTTTACCTGGATATATCCCTCTTAACATTTACCTGTCCTGATTTTTAGTCTCATGGTGTTTTCCTGTTTATCTCTTGGTTTAAGTTCAAGTTCTGTGATTTTCCCCTGTCCCTGTGCTCCAGTGATGAGCTTTTGTCTTTGAACGTTTTCCTGGCGCAGTCTGCACCAAAGCCTCTCAGCAACACTGGAATGTACCCCAGGATTCTATGCTAGAGTGAAGGAAGTTTTTTTTTTGTTGTTGGTAGAATTATTTCTGACTCATCTTGCCTAGTCCATGTTCATATGAACTTCTTAGAGCATGGTGGAGGCTTCAAAAAATGCTTCCTTGCTATGTGTATATAAAGACAGATATTGTGATCTCTCAAAGTTAGTAAAGTAACTACTTAGTAGTGGTCTGAAACAATTCTGGAAACTAATTATTAGTTGTCTATAGCAATGAATAGCCATCTCCTTGAATGAGCTACTAGAACTTGTTAAAGAATGCTCTTCCCTTTCATCTCATAAAATAGGTCATTATCAGTAATAGAAAAGTTGAATCGGGGGGGAGGGGGGAGGCTGGGAAGGGATGGGAAGGGTAAACAAAGGAGGAGGCTGCAATGCTTGGTAAGAAATGTACGCATTATCCTGCCCATGCAATTGTAAC
>NW_012282728.1:0-2197 GCF_000151885.1 Dipodomys ordii
GCCACTTCCGGCTTTTTTCTTTTTGCTTATGTGGTGCTGAGGAATTGAACCCAGGGCCACAGGCATGCAAGGCAAGCGCTCTACCATGGAGCCACCTTCCCAACCCCATGAAAAATATTTTTAATCAATAAAAATAAAAACTAGTGTTTTTGTATATTTGATTTTGCTAGTTATTTTAGAGATGAATTCTTGAAGAGACTGGCTTCAGACCGTGATCCTCTGGATCCCAGCCTCTTGAATAGCTAAGATTACAGGCATAAACTATCAGTACCAGCTTAATGTGTCCCCCCCCCATCCCTTCCCATCTGCCCCCCCAATCCCCCCCCCCCCCCGCACTAAGGTATAAACAGTTTTCCCCCTTTGGTAGTACTTTGTTTTGTTTGAGCTTCACATTCTTGCTTGGCTTTTTTGCTAAGGACCAGTAGTCTTCTACTTGAGCCATATCTCTAGTGCAGCTGGTGCTGGTTTATTGGTAATAAAATCTCATACACTTTTCTGCCTGGGCTGGCTTTGAACTTTGATCCTCAGCCTCCTGCGTAGTTAGAATTACTGGTGTGACACATCAGTGCCTGGCTTTTTTTTTTTAACTTGGCACCTTTAAACTTTTAACTTAGAATATGCTAGGCAGTCAGTCCACTCTATCACTTCAGTCACATTCCCAGTCTAGTACTGGGATTTTGAACTCAGAACCTCATGCTGGGAAGCACTCTACTACTTCAGCTGTGCCTCCAGCCCCCCCTTTTTTTTTTTTGCTAGTCCTGGGGCTTAAACCAGAGCCTGGCCCCTGTCCCTGAGCTTCTTTTGCTCAAGGCTAGCACTCTACCACTTGAGCCACAGCACCACTTCCAGCTTTTTCTGTGTGTATGGTTCTGAGGAATCAAACCCAGGGCTTCATGCATACTAGGCAAACACTCTACCACTAAGCCACATTCCCAACCCAACTCCAGCCCCTTTTGCTCTTACTATTTTTCAAGTAGGCTCTCTTGCCAGCCTCAGACTGAGATCCTTGTACCTATGCTTCCCACATACCTGGCACAATGATGTGTACCACCAAACATACTTGTTTTTTAAGGTAGGGTCTTGCTGACTTTTGCCAAAGCTTGCCCTCCTCCCATATCCATTTCTGGAATTATAGGTATGAATATCATACCTATGTAAAAAAAGGTTTTTGAATTGGTTCATATGTTCATAGGCTTCAAAATTCAAGAAGTATGTAGTTGAAAGTTTCTTCCTACCCTGTTTAGTAGCTACTCATTTTGTTTTCCTGCCTTAGTGCCAACAAAAACTGAATTTTGTGTGACTTCCAGAGAGAAAGTGCTCTCCAGCCCAGTCTGATGGTATACCACATTGGATAACTTTTTCCTCCCCTTTCTCAGCATGCTAGGAACTTACTCTGATGAATTTGGAAACCTAGATTTTGAGCGGTCTCAACATGGTTCCGGAATGAGTAACAGGTCCACAGCAAAAAGATTTATTTCTGCTCTCAACAATATTGCTGAAAGAACTTACAATAATTTATTTCAATTCCAACAACTTCGCCAGATTGCCAGAGAGCTAAATATTCAGGTAGGATAAACTAAATATGTTTTAGAAATAATTAATGTATAGTAGAAAGTAGCCAGTTTCTACTTATTTAATATTCAAATCTACCTCTTGTCAAGGTTGTTAGTCTCTTGATAGAGGGAAGTTATTGTGGTGACACCCACAATAACTGAACAATCCCTGTAGGCAAGTTATAGCCATGTGTTTGACTTCAGTTTTTACCTCTGTTAAGTAGGCATGATTCTACTTCCCTTTCTATGAAATTCTAGCAAAAATCAATGTAATTGCATTTTAAGCAAGTACATTTATATGTAAAATTGCCCACACAATTTCAAAAGATAGCCTAGTTGGGCACCAGTAGCTCATGCTTGTAATCCTAATACTCAGGAGGCTGAATTCTGAGGACAGGAATTCAAAGCCAGCCAGGGCAGGAAAGTTCATGAGACTCTTTACCTTCAGTTAACCACCTGAAAACTGAAAGTGGTGCTGTAGCTCAAAGTGGTAGAGCACTAGCCTTGAGCAGAAGAGCTCAGGGACAGTACTCAGGCCCTGAGTTCAAGCCCCACAACCAACCAGAAAAAAAAGATAGCTTATATTTTGTTTAAGGCATATAATATGTGTATATGTGTGTGTGTGTGTGTGTGTGTGTGTGTGT
>NW_012282729.1:0-1168 GCF_000151885.1 Dipodomys ordii
ATATATATATATATGAATCAGTGATCTTGGGAACAGTGACCCCATCTCCAATTCACCAGGGGCCTGGTCAGTCCCTTGTCACCCTCACACCAGACACTGGGCCTCAAGATGGGTTCAGAGCATCTCTCCTGGGATACAAAACGACGCTGCTTGTCTTGGGAGCCCCCTGGCAACAAGCAGGAGGCCCACCTGGGTGCCTCAGCTGAGGGAGGCCCCGCTCGTTCCAGCCTGGCTTGGATTTGGTTACAACTGATAGCGATCGAGAACTGCCCTTCAAGACAGCAGTTCCCAGGCCGCCTACTTCAACCGTCTGGGCCGGAGCACTGTTCACCCACATGGGAGCAAGGAGCGCCCAATGCTCAGGACAGAAGCAGCTGTAGGGAGCCGCATGCCCACGGGGCCTTGGCACCACTTGGAACGGGTCCGCCAGCCAGTCCCCCCTCAGACCGCTAGGAGCATGGCCTCCTCCCGAAACAGCTGTGTCTAGGGTCAGTTTCTTGCGTTCGCTCTCCAGAGGATCGCTGTCCCAGTGTTCACTGAATGACTCCATAAAGCCGCCAGCCCCCTCTCAGTGTTGGGGTCCATGGGCTCAAGTTGTCGTCCAAGTTATAGTGTGCTTTCCCAGCCTCTCTTGGAGGTTCAGAGGGGAAGAGGTTGGCGGAGGCAACACAGCCCAGTGCTCTGGGAAATGAGCTCATTGGACAGTGGGCGGGGCCACTGGAGTGCCCAGTCCAGCCCCACCCCATCTGGCTAGCTGTCCTTCTTCCAGACTGGTTTGCAATTGTGCCTCCTAGGGCACGCAGGCTCTGCCGACCCCCCAGCCAGGCTGCCCTCAGCCCCTGTGTGCTGCTCACACTCCCGCAACCTGGCCTTCCCAGCCCATTTCTCTTAGGTGGGGTCCCACATAGGCCATCCATCCCCAGGAGCTCCGCATCAACATATGAGCACTGGGAGTGGCCTGGGATGGCCAGGCTGCCAGAATCAGTCAGGAAAGCTTTTGGGGTATTGCTGGGGCCTATGGCTGGGGACCATTCACCCACCACCTCTGTCCCAGGCCCCCACAAAGTGCTCATCCTGGGTAGAGCCTGCACACTCTCGGGGGATGACAGGGAGAGGGAGGAGGCAGTCATTGTTTGGTGATTCCAATACACACACACACACACACACA
>NW_012282730.1:0-1163 GCF_000151885.1 Dipodomys ordii
TGAGCCACAGCGCCACTTCTGGCTTTTTTCTTTTTGCTTATGTGGTGCTGAGGAATCGAACCCAGGGCCTCATGCATGCAAGGCAAGCACTCTACTACTGAGCCACCTTCCCGACCCCTCCTTTTAAACATTTTGAAGGGGGACAGAAGTGAGAGATTTTTTTGGCTTTATTCTTATTTCTCTGATCCGGTTCTTTTGATAGACACCATTCCTGGAAGACTTGTCCGCCTGTGTGCGTTACGACATGGAGCATGCCTGCCAGGGGCTGCCCTCAACTCTTCCTCAGGAAGCAAACAGTATAAGCTTCTGTTGGTCATTTTCTCCAACTTTCCTGACACTCACTTTTCAACCATTTCTCTAGCTGGTCCCAGAGCAGCACTTGTCTCTTCACTTCAAATAGATAATGTCATTTGGCAACATCCTAACCCACTGAACCCCATCTTAAAACACCAAGACCATGAACAATCATCCCTCATTTGTTCCTGTTAACCTAGGCTGGTTTTAGATACTTCTCATGGACTATTTTTACTTTTCTTCAATTATTCTTGGATGTGTGTCTCTCTGTCCTTCAGGAGACAGGGCGTATTAAAACTAGCAAGGGCATTATAGTAATTAAAGATGAAGGAACTTCAAAAAAGTCAAGTGTGCGTGCAAGCTGGAGTCTTTGATCACAATGCCTTTTCTTCCCAACTAGAGCACAGCCCCAGAGCGAAGCAGCTTATTGAGGTGGTAGCAAGAGGTTTTACCAGCAAATCAGGAAGAAGCATTACTTTTAAAAATCCCCTCAGCTCCTCAAGCTTATGACTATTAGAATAATTATCCAGAATTAATCTGATGTCCCCAATTACTGCATAGGACTGAGACCAGGGAGAGAGGCGGGACCAAGTTAGATCTGCAGAGGTAGATCTCATCTTCACTGAAAATTTTCTTTAGCATACACTTTTTTTTGGGGGGGGGGGCAGTCATGGGGCTTGAACTCTGGGCCTGGGCACTGTCCCTCAGCTCTTCAGCTCAAGGCTAGCGCTCTACCACTTGAGCCACAGCGCCACTTCCCGTTTTTTAGTGTTTGTTTTTTTTTATTGGAGATAAGAGTTTCACAAACTTTCCTGAGTGGGCTGTCTTTGAACTGCCATCCTCAGATCCCAGCTAGGATTACAGACATG
>NW_012282731.1:0-1738 GCF_000151885.1 Dipodomys ordii
CTCAGCTCTTCAGCTCAAGGCTAGCGCTCTACCACTTGAGCCACAGCACCACTTCCGGCTTTTTTCTTTTTGCTTATGTGGTGCTGAGGAATAGAACCCAGGGCCTCAGGCATGCAAGGCAAGCGCTCTACCACTGAGCCACCTTCCCAGCCCTCCCATGTGTCACACTTCTGCACACATTCTCCCACACATTCTCCTTCATGCTCCTTTCCTTCTGGCTGCTTGTGATGGGGACTGTCACTAAATGTCACCTTGAGCCTCATATTGAAGTTGACTAACATGCAAAATGGGATACCAAGTTCTCCAAATTGTATCCGAGAGGAGACGTGTCTGTCTAGACGGTTAGGTGCAAAAGGAACACATTTATTATACTAAGTCGTTGTGATTGGTGGGTTTCATGTTTATAGTTAGCGTTTCCTTAAATTACTATAGGGTGCTATTAGAAAGAAGGATGGAAGATGGATAGTAAAATGATTTTCATATCTATTGCCCAGAGAAGCAATAAGAGAAGTTAAGATTGGACCTAAATGCCTGGATGTTAATCCATTAACACAAAAATCTAAATTTTTTTATCTGCACAAAGCAAGTTTAATTGTCAGATTATCAGTATTCTCTGCTATTGAAGTTATCTCCTGTGGGAGGCTACAGATAAATTTATTAACCTGCCAAGAGCTGTTCTTAGATATTATGGTTAATCTTGCTTGTCAACCTCAATTGGATTGAGAAACATCTGGCAGATTAGTAAAGCTTACCTCCAAGTTAGTGCAGGAGGCAATTTTCAGAGGCAAAGTAGATCTAATCAATGGTTTAATCCATTGATAGATTCAAATTTTAAGTAGACAATTGGAAAATGTTAGAATTGTGGGAAGTAAGGCCTGGTTGGAGGGAGGGAGTTTCTTGGGACACCTTTGAAGTGTATATCTGGGCCCTGGGCCCTTCTTATCTCCCCTTTGTTCTTCTTGATTGCCGTGAGGTAAGGAACTTTATTCTTTCACAAACTTCTGCCTTGATTTTCTGTCTCACCAAGTCCCAGAAACACTGTGGCCAGATGCCATGGGCTATAAAACTGCTAAAACCGTGAGTCAAAATGAATCTTTCCTCCTTTAAATGGTTTCAGTCATTTGTTACAGCCACAAAAGCTAATACAATTGGCACCAGGGATATGGTCATTGCTGTGACTACCTGATCATATTATTCAGAAGCTTTTGGAGCTGATTTGCAGGGAAAGTTTAAAATATTTTGCAGAAGAAGGCAAAGGAAAACCTAGAATGCTGCAGCAAAACTTAATAGGTGATTCCAATGGGAGTTCACAGACCAGAATGCCCATAAATTGTGCTCATGAAGTTTCAGATGTGAAAACAAACTCTATTTGGGAATTGGGACTACATGTTACATTTTGGCAATAAGCTTATCCATATTTTGTACTTACCCTGAGAATTTGTGAGGGTTTAAAGGCAATTGACTAATTTAGTTGAGGTAGCATAGATATTTCTTACTGCTTTTAGCTAGGTTTGCAGTGATAATTGAGATCAAGAATCAGAATATAAAAATTTAAGAAACGTACAATTTGGGTATAAAAACCCTTTGAAAATTGGGATTAAGAGAGAAATGGTTTCGCTTGGCACTGGTGGCTCACTCCTGTAATCTTTTTTTGTTTTTTCTTGGTCCAGTCGTGGGGCCTGAACTCTGGGCCTGGGTGCTGTCCCTCAGCTCTTCAGCTCAAGGCTAGCGCTCTACC
>NW_012282732.1:0-2215 GCF_000151885.1 Dipodomys ordii
ATAAGCAAAAAGAAAAAAGCCGGAAGTGGCGCTGTGGCTCAAGTGGTAGAGCGCTAGCCTTGAGCTGAAGAGCTGAGGGACAGTGCCCAGGCCCCAGAGTTCAGGCCCCACTCCCGGACACCAAAAAAAAAAAAAAAGAAAAAAGATAGATTTAAAGCAGAAAACAAAACAAAAACAAAAATCTCAGAAATTTGCAAAATGGCATCAAAGCTAGTATCATGGAATTGCTTGATTGTCTAGCTTAATTTTGTACAAAGCACACATGAAGTCACATATGTAAGGTAAGCTTGCTTGTAATAATATTTTTAAAAAGTAAAAATGGAATGAAGATTAATCTTGAAAATACTATATCATTTAACCTGGTATATTTAAGGTATTTTTACAGGCAATCAATATATAATTGTTAACATATTTTACAATTTTATTTTGTAGCTATTGGCACATCTCAATTTGAGTAACCACATTTAACCTGTTAAGCTGCCTCATAGAGTTAGGGGTACTGTTTTGGACAGTAAAGGTTAGTTGAATGTATACAGTACTTTCAAACTTCTTACTTGTACTAAACTTTAAACTTACAGAATGTTTCAAGAGTTAAATAATGCAAAGAACAATCTTACATTCTTTACCCAGATTCACCTGTTGTTATCATTTTACCTTATTTGCTTTAACATTTGCTCTCTCTCTGTCTCTGTCTCTATCTCTCTGTCTCTCTTGTGTCTCTCTTGTGTCTCTCTCTGGTCCTCTCTGTCTCTGTCTCTCTGTCTGTCTGTCTGTCTCTCTGTGTCTGTCTGTCTGTCTGTCTCTCTGTGTCTGTCTGTCTGTCTCTCTTTCGGTGGTTGTGGGGCTTGAACCAGGGTCTGAAGGCTGTCCCTGAGCCTCTTTGTGCTTGTCTGTACTCCACCACTTAAGCCCCAGTGCCACTTTTGGATTTTGTGTGGTTAATTGGAGATAAGAGTCTCAAGTGGACTTTTCTGCCTGGACCGGCTTTGAACAGTGATACTCAGATCTCAGTCTCCTGAGTAGCTAGGATTTCAGGCCATGAGCCACCAGTGCCTGGCATGCTCACTTTTTTTTTTTCCTTCTCCCTTTTTTTTCTCTATGAATGATTTTTCCCCAGCCAGAGTCATTTTCATTCTTTTTCTCTATGAATGTTTTTCCCCATAGTCATTTATTAATTACTCATATGCCTTCAGTTTCAATATTTCCATTAAAAAATAGAAAAAACCAACTACAGTGTAGTTGTCACCTTCATAACTTTACATTAATTCAGTTTACTATCCATAATTCCAGTCTTGTAGTTCATCTGATCATGTCCTTTGTTTCATATATGCTACTGTTAGTATGGGAATCAGAACTACATTTTATATCCAGCTGATATTTAGTTTTTATTTTTATTTTGGGTCCGGTCGTGGGCTTGAACTCTGAGCTTGGGCGATGCCCCTCAGCTCTTCAACTCAAGGCTAGTGCTCTACCACTTGAGCCACAGCGCCACTTCCGCCTTGTTTTTTTGCTTATGGGTACTGAGGAATCGAACCCAGGTCCTCAAGCATGCAAGGCAAGCGCTTTACCACTGAGCCACCTTCCCAGCCCCTAGCTGATACTTAGTAGGCATTGTATTTAGTTATTTTAATTTGGCCTCTCTGCATCGGAATATTTTACAGCATTTATTTTTATTCTATGACATTTTTGAAGAATGTATTTCCTTTTCCTCTTCGTTTTGTGTTACTGTAACAAAATACTTCAGGCCAGGTCATTTGTAAAGAAATGGAATTTGTTTCTTACATTTCTGGAGGCTGAGAGATTGAAGGGCCCATGTCTGGTAAGGGCCTTCTGTGTTATCACATGGCAGTAAGTGGAAGGGAAAAGGGAAAGAGGAGGACTGAATTTACTTTTGTAACAATTAACTCTCTTAATAGTGATTCTACTCTTGTAATAGTGACATTAATCCACTTATGAGGGCATTCTGTCCTCATGACCTTCCAATACTGTTGTGTTGAGGATGAAGTTTCTAATATATAAACTTTAGAGGTCTTATCACAAAGTTTTCCTCTTTAAGGGGATGGGTTCTGTATCTCCACACCATTTACTGCATGGTTTTCTGAACCTATCTATACATATTTTTTTTTTTTTGGGTCCGGTCGTGGGGCCTGAACTCTGGGCCTGGGCGCTGTCCCTCAGCTCTTCAACTCAAGGCTAGTGCTCTACCACTTGAGCC
>NW_012282733.1:0-2895 GCF_000151885.1 Dipodomys ordii
ATGTGGATTCATCTACACCCTAGAATAAGCTTTGCTTTAAAAAAAAAAAAAAGCAAGCAAGCAAGCAAGAAAGAGAGAGAAAGAAAGAAGAGAAAAAAGAAAAAAAAAGACCCAGATTGTTCAGTGCTGGTGGTTCACGCCTGTAATCCTAGCTATTTAGGAGGCTGAGATCTGAGGATCTTGGTTTAATGCCAGCCCGGGCTAGAAAAAGTCCATGAGGCTCTTATCTCCAATGAACTACCAAAAAGCCAAAAGTGAAAGTATGGTTCAAATGATAGAGCCTTAGTCTTGAGGAGAAAAAGTCTAGCAAGAGTGCAAGGCCCTGAGTTCAAGCTTCCATACTGCCACAAAAACAAATAAATACCTAAAAAGGTCCCAGATTACTAATGTTTTGAGGTCACTGCTGTGGGTCAACTGGGGATACAGAAGTGACCAAAACAGGAGCTGGGAATGTGGCTTAGTGGCAGAGTATTTGCCTAGCATGCATAAAGCCCAGGGTTCAATTCTTTGGTACCACATAAATAGAAAAAGCCGAAAGTGGCACTGTGGCTCAAGTGGTAGAGTGTTAGCCTTGAGCAAAAGAGGCCCAGAGACAGTGCCCAGGTCCAGAGTTCAAGCCCCAGGACTGGCCAAAAAAAAGTGACCAAGACAGACCTAGTCCCTACCTTTTAAGACACAGCTCACAAACCACTGAGGCCTAAGGCATTCAATTGCACTAGTGACGAATATCATAAAAGAGGAGGACAAAAATGCTCTGAGAAGGAATTTATCTCTATTGGAATGTTTAGGTAGATGTTAATCTTAAAAAAATTGTTTTTCCAAGGTTCAGTCTGGATTTCTTTCTTTGCTTTAAATTTGTGAAAGTTGTTTGGGAGAAAGATTTAAAAATCAAGAAACAGCCAGATCTGTGGATTGAGGTTGGAAGGCTGTCTGAACAGATAAATCTTAGAGACTCATCTCCAATGAGCCACTAAAAAGCCAGAAGTGGAGGTGTAGCTCAACTGGTACAACATTAGCTATGGGTGGTCCCTGAGTTCAAGCCTCAGTACCAACACGAAAATAAAGAACAACAAAACCATGTATTGCCGGGAGCTGGTGGCTCACGCCTGTAATCCTAGCTACTCAGGAGGCTGAGATCTGAGGATCTCAGTTCAAAGCCAGCCCGGGAAGGAAAGTCCAAGAGACTCATATCTCCAATAAATCACTCAGAAAACTGGAAGTGGCACTGTGGCTCAAGTGGTAGAGCGCTCACCTTGAGCTGAATAGCTGAGGGACAGCGCCCAAGCCCAGAGTTCAAGCCCCATAACTGACAAAACAAAAAAACCCCACAACAACCCCCCCCCCATATATTATGTACCAAAGCTTAGATGCTAAATGTAGATCCCTAAGTGACTTCTTGCTTTCTAGGAATTTGGGGTTGCTGATATCATTTCCTACAAACTGCTTCTTTGTCGTGTGTTTTTTTATTTTGGTTTTGTGCTGGGCCTGGAGCTTGAATTCAGAACCTGGGCACTGTCCCTGAGCTTTTTTGCTCAAAACTAATGCTCTACCACTTGGGTCACAGCTTCATTTCCGTGTGTGTGTGTGTGTGTGTGTGTGTGTATACGCACGCGTTGGAGATGAATCTCACTGACTTTCTTGCCCTGGCTGGCCTTGAACCTCAAACCTCAGATCTCAGCCTCCTGAATAGCTTTAGGTTTAATCATGAGCCAGTGATGTCTAGCCCATCCTGTTCTAGCTGCATCTCTGAGATAAAAGAAAAAATAAACATCTATTGAATACTGGCTACTTCAGAAGAATTGGACCCGTTTTCCCTAGCAGTCCTCTGCTGTATATAATCGCTAGGTATGTTTTGTAAAAGGGGAAATGGAGCTCAGGGATGAAATAACTAGTTTAAAGGCAGTCTAGTCTGCCTGGCAGGGCCTTGGAACTACACTAAGCTAGAAAGTGGAGGAAGGGGAGTGAGTGACAGATAATAGGCTAATTTCACTGACAATTAGCCTATTGTTAGGTGACTTCAAGGGCCCAGCCAAACTAATTAGAACCAACAAAACACTGCCTTTTTATTCAAAGTAAATGCAAGGCCTACAGAAGAAAACAACAAAAGGTTCTGAAAAGAAGATGAGATTTTACAGAAATGCATTTTGTAATAAGTGTTTCAAGCTGTAGAAAGGATCCTGAGCACTGCAGGATAGTTTGTTTTACCTTTGGCAAAGTTTGTAAGAGATAGCAAGGCGAGATAATGGAGAATTAATTTGGTGCAATAGGAAAACTTGCGCAAGGTCTGTCTGTCTCCACAAGTGACAAAAAACATTTGAGCAAGAAATTAGAGAAAAAGCTAAAGTAATTGGACCAGAGAAATGACAGAAAACCAGGATTAAGCAGGACTCTCTATTGACTCAAAGGGTACATTGACTCACTTACCAAGTGTGATGCCCTGAACTCAAATTGCCTACTGACTAAAACAAACAAATAAAATAGTACTTATTAACAATAACCTAAACAAATCAAGATTCACTTCCTGTACAAAAAGTAGTTAAGAATTCTAGGTTTAGCTCTGCTTCTTCTGTGCAATGAAGACAAGATAGGTGTCATCTACGTACAAGGGTTTGAAGATTTGTCAAGGCAGCTGACAAATGACAGTAGACACAATCATTTTAAATAGTAACTTTCCCAGGCATCTTCATTCGAAGTGATTGGTAAAAACGGTCAGCTATGTTGGAGAGAGACTGAGATTAACATGGAGTTTTTTTCTCTACCCAGATCTCTCCATTTATTGTTTGCTGCGTATCAATAGAAGTAGAGACAAGGGGCTGGGAAGGTGGCTCAGTGGTAGAGCGCTTGCCTTGCATGCCTGAGGCCCTGGGTTCGATTCCTCAGCACCACATAAGCAAA
>NW_012282734.1:0-1874 GCF_000151885.1 Dipodomys ordii
TGTAGCTCAAGTGGTAGAGCGCTCGCCTTGAGCTGAAGAGCTGAGGGACAGCGCCCAGGCCCAGAGTTCAAGCCCCACAACTGACAAAAAAAAAAAGGAGTGGTAGAACATTTATTTTCATGTCAGAGCTGAGTTATTCACATTCCTAATTAAAGAGTAATCACTTTGGAGAAATCAGTGATTTTTCTCAGCCCTTTTTAAAACTTTATTGTTTGGAGGAAAATAAGTTTTACTTTCTCTCTTCCCTTCTCTCTTTTCTTTCTTTCCCTTTCTCCCTTCCTCCTCATCCCTCCTTCCCTCTCTCCCTCCCACTTTCTTTCTGTCTTTCCTTCCTTCCTTCCTGCCTTCCTTCCCTTTCTCTCTCTTTCTTTCCCTCTGTCGGTCTGTCTGTCTGTCTCTCCTTTCTTTTTCTTTATTTCTTACTGTGATAGTGCTAACAAATTAAACCCAGGACTTCTCACACATTAGGGAAATGCTTTACCCTTGAGCTACCCTCTTAGCCAAATAATGTTTCCTACAAGATTATATATCAGTTGTTATTTTTAAAAATCAGATATTTAAAGGCTGTTACAAATTAAATTGTAACACCCTACTCCCACATTATCTGTTGAAGCAATAAGCTCCAATGTACTTATATTTAAAGATAGAGCCTAACAGAAAGTAATTAAGGTTAAATGAGGTTGGAAGGGTTGGGCCCTTATATAATAGGATTACTGTCCTTAAAAGAAGAAACACCAGAGAACTCCCTTTCCTCCCTCCCTCCCTCCTCCTCTCAGCCTTACAAAGACACAGTGAGCAAACAGCCATCTGCAAACCAAGGAAAGTCCTTTACCAGGCTCTGGCCCAGGGCACCTGGATCTCTACTTCAGTCTACACAGAGCTCAGAGGAAGATACTTCTTTCTCTCATTCCTCTCTCTCTCTCTCTCTCTGTTTTGTTTTTGTTTGTTTGTCAGTGGTCATAGGGGCTTGAATGCCAGGCCTGGGAGCTGTACTTGAGCTCTTTCACTCAAGGCTAGTGCTCTACACCTTTGAGCCACAGCTTCACTTCCAGTTTTCTGACGGTTAATTAGAGATAAGAGTCTCTCAGGCATTCCTGTCTTGGCTGGCTTTGAACTGCAATCTTCAGATCTCAGCCTCCTGAATAGCTAGGATATAGGTATGAGCTGCAGAGTGGCTGGTACTTTTCTGGTTTTTATTTGTTTGTTTTGCCAGTCCTGGGGCTTGAACTCAGGGTCGGGACACTGTCCCTGAGCTTCTTTTTGTTCAAGGCTAGCACTCTACCTCTTGAGTAGAGTGAGTAGAGCCACATTCCTAGCCCATTTCTAGTTTTGTGGGTTTTTGTTTTATTTGTTTTTTTTTTTTTTTGTCAGTTGTGGGGTCTGAGCACTGTCCCTCAGCTCTTCAGCTCAAGGCTAGCCAGCACTCTACCACTTGAGCCACAGCACCACTTCTTGCATATGTGGTGCTAAGGAATCGAACCCAGGGCCTCATGCATATGAGGCAAGCACTCTACCACTGAGCCACCTTCCCAGCCCCATGTTTCAATTTTTGTGTGTGTGTGGTTTTTTGTTTTTGTTTTGTTTTGTTGGCCATGGGGCCTGAACTCTGGACCTGGGTGCTGTCCCTCAGCTCTTCCGAACAAGGCTAGCACTCTACCACTTGAGCCACAGCTCCACCTCTGTTTTTTTCTGCTTATGTGGTGCTGAGGAATTGAACCTAAGGTCTCATGCATGCAAGGCAAGCACTCTACCACTGAGCCACTTTCCAGCCCCACATTTCTAGTTTTTTTTTAAAAAAATTTTTTTGGGGGGTCTGGTTGTGGGGCCTGAACTCTGGGCCTGGGCGCTGTCCCTCAGCTCTTTAGCTCAAGGCT
>NW_012282735.1:0-3861 GCF_000151885.1 Dipodomys ordii
CACACACACACACACACACACACACACACACACACACACACACACACACACACACACACACACACACACTGTCTTGATCCCTTCATCTACTGAGGGGCATCTAGGTTGGTTCCATATCTTAGCTATAGTGAATAATGCTGCAGTAAACATAGTTGTGCTAGTAGCTTTAGTATGGCCTGGTTTGTGATTATTTGGGTAAATGCCCAGAAGTGTGATTGCTGGGTCATAGGGTAGCTCTATGTGGAGTCTTTTGAGGAGCCTCCATACTGCTTTCTAGAGTGGTTGAACAAGTTTATACTCCCACCAACAGTACAGTAGTGTTCTCTTTTGGCCACATCCCCTCCAGCATCTGTTGTTCTTAGATTTCTTGATTACAGCCAGAGAAGTTAAACATTTCTTCATGTATCTATTGACATTCTTATTTCCTCTTCAAAGAAGTCTCTCTTTAAGTCTTTAGCCCACTTATTTATGGGGCAGTTGTTTCTTTGAGGATTTGTTGTAGGGGGAATTAATTTTTTGAGTTCTAAGTATATTTTAGATATGAGACCCTTGTCCATTCTGTGACTAGTGAAGATCTTCTCCCAATCCGTGGGCTTTCTATTGATCTTGCTTGCTATGTCCTTTTTCATGCAGAAGCTCTACAACTTCATGCAATCCCATTTGCCCAACCTTTCTTTGATTTGTTGTGTTTCTGGGTCTTTATTAAGAAAATCTTGGCCTGTACCAAGGAGCCCTAGAGTTTCTCCTATCCCTTCCTGTAATGTTTTTAGGATGTCTGCTTTGACTTTGAGGTCTTTGATGCATTTGGAGTTGATTCTGGTGCAGGGTGATAGATAAGGATCTAGTTTTAGTTTTCTACAGGAGCTTAACCACTTTTGCCAGCACCATTTACTGAAGAGGCTGTCTTTCTTCCATTCTATTTTTTAGCTCCCTTATTGAAGACTAGGTGGCTTTAGGTCTGTGGATTCATTTCTGGCTCTTCAGTTTTATTCCATTGATCCTCAAGTCTGTTCTTGTGCCAGTACCAAGCTGTTTTGATTACTGTGGCTTTGTAGTATAGTTTGAATTTTGGTATTGATATTCCTTTAGCACTGTTCTTTCTGCTAAGGATTGTTTTTGCTGTTTGGGGTCTTTTATTGTTCCATATGAATTTTTGGGTTGCTTCTTCTATTTCATTGAAGAATGAGGTTGGGATATTGATAGGTATCACATTGAATGTGTACATAGCCTTTGGCGGTATTGCCATTTTCATGATGTTAATCCTTCCAATCCAGGATCATGGGACGTTTTTCCACTTCGTTAGTTCTGCTTTAACTTCCTTTTTCAGGTTTTTAAAGTTTTCATCATAGAGGTCCTTCACTTCTTTAGTTAATTCCTAGGTATTTTATTTTGCGGGGAGGGCTATTACAAAAGAGGTTGCTTTCCTGATTTCAGCCACGCTCTTCTCATTGTTGGCATACAGAAAAGCCATTGATTTTTGAGAGTTAATTTTATATCCTGCTATTTGCTAGCATTTTGGATCAGCTCAATTAATTTGGGAGTGGAGTCTGTGGGGTTCTTGTTTTTGTTTTTGTTGTTTTTTTTTTTTTTTTTTGCCAGTCATGGTGCCTGAACTCTGGGCCTGGGCATTGTCCCTCAGCTCTTCAGCTCAAGGCTAGTACTCTACCACTTGAGCCACAGCACCGCTTCCAGCTTTTTCTGCTTATGTGGTGCTGAGAAATCAAACCCAGGGCCTCATGCATGCAAGGCAAGCACTCTACCACTGAGCCACCTTCCCAGCCCCTGTGGGGTTCTTTAAATACAAGATCATATCATCTGCAGAGAGGGAGAGTTTTACTTCATCTTTCCCTATTTAGATCCCCTTTATATTTGCATCTTATATTATTGCTTTAGCTAGGCATTCTAATACTAAATTGAAGAGGAATAGAGAGAGTGAACATCCTTGTCTTGTTCCTGAGTTTAATGGCTTTAGCTTTTCACCATTAAGTATACTGCTGGCTATAGCTTTGTCATACATACCTTTTATTATATTGAGGAATGTTCATGGATTCCTAGTTTCTCCAGAGCTTTCATCATAAAGGGGTGTTGAATCTTGTCAAATGCTTTTTCTGCATCTATTGAGATAATCATGTGGTTCTTATCCTTGTTCTTGTTGATGTGATTAATTACATTAATTGACTTGTTACCAGCTGGTATTTCTATCCTAGAAACAACTTCCAGTTCATTGTCCTCATCTGTATCAGAGGGGCAATAGCAAAAACAAACACACACAAAAATAAAAATTAAAAAAAAAACTGCTACCTTTTAGATATGTGATGAGGCTAAGGACTAGAAAGAGCCTAGGTCAGAGCTGGCACATAGAGACCAGTAAACATTTTCTCCAGAAGGAAAGTGGCTTTGGTGCTCTGCCTTTTTTTTTTTTTTTCCTTTCTTCTTCTTTGATGCCAACCCTGTCCCTGTGCTTTTTTTTGCTCAAGGCTTGCACTCTACCATGTGAACCACATCCTCACGTCTGGCTTTTTCTGTGATTCATTGGAGATAATAGTGTCACAGACTTTCCTGCCCAGGCTGGCTTTGAATCATGTTCTTCAGATCTCAGTCTTCTAGTAGCTAGAATTACAGGTGTGAGTCACCAGTGCCAAGGTTGCTTTGTCTTCTTAGATACTCTGCTACCAGGTGGGACACAGGCTTGGCCTAGAGGTGAATGTAGAGTCACCAGTGAGTAGGATAGGAGGCTGCAACTAGGGAATTCCAGAATGAATGACCCAGAGCCACAGTAGGAAAGCAGGCATGGATAGGGTCCCAGTGTGTGGAGAGTGGTGGAAAGCCTGGCACTGCCCTGGAGAGGAGGCAGATCTCCTGAGGCATAGAATGTGGAGGTGTCACCCCTTGCATGAAGTAGGTTCAAGCCTGGGTTTCTATGGATGTCTGGACTGCTCTTTGAGTGTATATTTGCAGCCTGCTGCTCTGGGCCTGAAAGCTGCGATCCTGAGGCTATGATTTTCATGTAATCTCTACCATGGGAACCTGCTATATAGACACACGGGACACAGGGAAAACACGTGCACTTATGTTCAATGAGCAGGGGCTAACATACATAATTGTCTGCATTATGCAGACATTGCCCATGCATTTCCCATCTTCCTTCTTCAGATGGGTGGGGGAGACAGGGAGCAGTATGCAAAAAGATCTTTGCAAGTTACAAAGGAAGGGAGAAAGAAACACTGGGAACATAATTATGTCCAGTAAGAAGCTTGGATTTGGCTGAATCATCGTAGACGAGTCAACCTCTGGGCAAACATTCTGGAAGGGAAACAAGGCACCAAGTGGCTCCCATCTGTAATCCTAGCTACTCAGGAGACTGAGCTCCAAGAATTGCAGTTGAAAGCCAGCTGGAGCAGGAAAGGCTGTGAGACTCGTGTCTCCAATTAACCACCAGAGAAAGCCAGATGTGAAAGCTGTGGCTCAAGTGGTAGAGTGCCAGCCTTGAGCAAATTTTTTTTTTTTTTTTAAAGCTAAGGGACAGCACCCAAGCCCTGAGTCCAAGCCCAGGAATCTACACTAAGTAAATAAATAACTCTGAAAGGAAAGTACAAGAATTGTTAATATTGGTCATTTTAGGGCACAAGACTAGGGCTTGGACAGGAGAGTGACTTTATTTTTTTTGATGGAAATTGAATATTTTATTATCATTATAAAGATGATGTACTGAGAGATTATAGTTACATACGTCAGGTAAAGAGTATATTTCTTTTTTAGTTTAATTTTTTTATTGTGAAAATACTGTACAGAGGGGTTACAATTACATGGGCAAGATAATGAGTACATTTCTTATCAAGCATTGTAGCCTCCTCCTTTGTT
>NW_012282736.1:0-1656 GCF_000151885.1 Dipodomys ordii
GGTCTTTCCTGCCCGGGCTGGCTTTGAACCGCGATCCTCAGATCTCAGCCTCCTGAGTAGCTAGGATTACAGGCGTGAGCCACCAGCGCCCGGCAAAAAATGCTAAATTTTTTAAAGCATAATAATATCTTTGTGCTAATTATTAAAATTATGTAAGAGGGGGCTGGGAAGTTTGCTCAGTGGTAGAGTGCTTGCCTCTCATGCATGAGGCCCTGGGTTTGATTCCTCAGCACCACATAAGCAGAAAAAGCTGGAAGTGGCACTGTGGCTCAAATGGTAGGGCACTAGCCTTGAGCTAAAAAGCTGAGGGACAGCGCCCAGGCCCAGAATTCAGACCCCATGACTGACCCCCCCCAAAAAAAATTATGTTAAGAGGGTGATGTGACTTAAACTAATATTAGTATATTTTATTTTTTTTACTTTGTATTTATTTTTATTGTAAAGATGATGTAGAGAGGGGTTGCAATTACATAAGTCAGGTAACGAGTACATTTCTTTTTTAAAATTATTTATTATTATTATTATTATTTTTTACATTTCTTTTTGACCAGTGTCACCTCTTCCCTTTTTTTCTCCTAGTTGTTTCCCTCCTGATACCCCTCCCCCACTACTCCTATAGTTCATTTTCAAAATAGTTACTGTCTTAAGTTGGAGCAAATATTATCAGTATTTAGAAAATTTTAAAATGCGATTTTTTGAGTGATAATAGTAGTGACCACTTTCCAGTTAATCTGTTTTTCTTCTGGACCCTTGGACTTGGCTTTTGGATATTGTTCTAAACCAGGCATAGACCTCAACCAGTTAATGGGCCCACTGGGTTGCCATTGGCTCATTTACTG
The DNA here is from genome assembly GCF_000151885.1 of Dipodomys ordii. Classification (NCBI taxonomy): domain Eukaryota; kingdom Metazoa; phylum Chordata; class Mammalia; order Rodentia; family Heteromyidae; genus Dipodomys; species Dipodomys ordii. The sequence continues at coordinate 840 of NW_012282736.1, forward strand.
TTTTGGAGCTCTATGCTGGGCCCTTTTATTTTCAGAAACTGTTTTAGAAGTTTTCTCAATAGTATTAGTAAATAGTATATGTAAAAAGTGTAAATGAATAGACAGAAAAATATCTTGTTTACTAGTGGTAGAATTTCAAAACAGAGATAGGTAAAATCTTCCCTAATAATTATATAACGTGAACAATTATAATGAAATTTTTACAGTGCTTCATGGAACTTGATCATCAGATCTATAAGCTGATGTAGATTAGTAAAAGGCCTGACAGTGATGAGTGGTTGGGTGAGGTATTGGGTTCAATCAACGGCCTCACAGGAAACAGCAACAATAATAACAAAAACATGAAGTTATTGCTAACCTAAGCATTAAGGCTTATTATATTTAAACATTATGATTGTTATAAAGAAAACTAACAGAGGCCAGGATGAGGAAAGCCCAACAATATTCTAAAGCAATACTTAGAATATTTACTGTCTGTATTGGCAAATTAATTGAGCAAAGCTCATACGATAAATATTTTCTTAACAATGAGAGGTGAAATGTAGAAGAATATCTTTTGAGATTATCCAAGGTATTTTTCTTAAATTATACACTTCAATAATTGTAATATTGTATATGTGTGACAGAAACATTATAGTTTCTATCTTTATTTTAAATTATTATTATAAAGGTGATATACAGAAGGGTTACAGTTTCACATATGAGATAAAGAATACATTTCCTTTTGGACAGTTTCAACCCATTCTTCACTCTCTACCTGAAAGTTTTTTTTTTTTTAATTTTATTTGTGAAGATACTGTACAGAGGGGTTACAATT
>NW_012282737.1:0-3516 GCF_000151885.1 Dipodomys ordii
AGAGAGAGAGAGAGAGAGAGAGAGAGAGAGAGAGAGAGAGAGAGAGGCAGACAGAGAGACAGACGGAGACAGAGACAGAGAGACAGACAGAGAGATCCAACCTCTTCCAATTTTTGTCCAACCTTCCTCCAACTTTTGGTCCTGTTTAGGCTTTGAAAATGGGTTAGAAAATACCTGTCTACATATCTGAAGGCATATCTTCTTTACTCAATCTCCTGATTCAAAAGAAAATATTTTTCAGAAACACTGTCACGTACACACTCTGAAATACTGTCCTCTTGATTACCAAGGCTTCTTATCCCAGTCAAGCCTACCCATAAAAGTGACCATACTTCAGCCTGGAGACTAAACAGGCAAAGGCTACAGGGTGAAAGTTGCTGCAGAATTCTGTCCTTTGCTATGTTTTCCACTCTGGCACTATGGCCATTCTAATTCTCTTGCCTTTTGCAACAATCTGCTGGTTTCAATCAGATGATTGCCTTATCACCTGGCTATCCTTATACTTCTCAGTGGAAACATTAGTTGCCAACATCTTCAATCAGAAATGTAACACAGTGTATTTTAATTGTTAAAATACCAATAAGAAAGACTGCACATAAAATGACTTTCAAGCATTGCTAACCACAGTATTGAGACATTTTAGGTCTCTGGGTATTAGCAAACCTGAAGGGGATTATCTCTGGATATTTAAAGGGAATCTCAACTTTACCTATTTTGGGGAAACAAGGAACCCTGATTAGCAGTACTGAAAAGCTAGAGGGGAGTTGATCATCTTAACCAAGTGGGAGAAGTGAAAGAGAAACAGATTTAAGGGTGTTTAAACACATTAGTAATAATTCTCTTGACTATGAATAGTTTTGTTGCCATTTCAAGTAATGTAAGTAAATCATGGCTTAAGTATTTCTCAGAGAACCATGAAAAGAAATGAAAAACGACTTGGCAAATTGCAGAAAAATTGCAATGAATTATTGAACTAGATTAGCAGCCTAATTCCTGCTTTTGTGTCAAGGGTGGAATCTAGAGATAATTATGTCATAGCTCTCCCTGTCTAAGGCAGACACACTGACTTAGCTTGGCAAATCCCATGACCGTTGCCCATAGCAACAGCCCTAGCCTTTATCTACACTGTCTCCCTTGCTGGGGACAATTTCTTAGCTGGGCTTGAGCTGTGCTTATGTATACAATTACACTCCTGTTTTCATCTAAATAGCAGCTTTAAAGCGAAGAATAATCATTAATACATAGACATGCCCCACTTCTCAGGGATAATTTTGGGCTTTAAATTTAGAGCTTAGAGATTTTCTGAAAATGATTACAAATAATGTTTGCTTTTTTGCTTCTCAAACAACTCATAAATACTGTGACACATAAATAATAAGGCTAAATATACAGACTTTTTTCTATGATTCCAATGGAAAAGATATTTTTTCACTTTTTCTAAATATTAAGATAATGTTTTTCTGTGTAAAACCTTAAAAATTCACTGTTTTATCCAGAAAAATGTTGCATTTGTATGAAACCTCTTTTGTTTGCATACTATATATTTAAACTGAATTTATATATTATAATTTGCTGTATCTTAATGAATTTAAGGAAAGAGAACATCTTCAATATAAATTATGACCTCTCTCTGCCTTTTATTATTCATTTAACAGTTATTGGGCAAGTTTTTCAAATAGAATAGGAGAAAATGTGAGGCAGTGGAATGTATTCTGATTATTTTTATTTGATTTTTTAGGGTTTTGTGAGGAGAAATTGAAAGTCCAAATGTGTAATATGAAGCATGGGCCTTCATCAGCAATGATTAACAATCACTTAAAACTATACTGGGAGTTTATAGTGTTCTCTTAAATGAAAAATCATATTTTTAGAAGATAGTAAAGAAGGATATAGTTGCTTAGAATTATTGTAAAATTAAGATATCACAATTAAATAATCAAAATTTACCTAAGAAAATAGAAGAGATATAGAAATTCAGTGATGATAATGTGGAAGTCCAGATTACCAAGTCACAAAGCTATAATAGCACATGCATTTTCTTTTCTAGTAAAAGTTTTGACCATTTATTTTCATTAAGAACAACAACAACAACAACTAGACATATGGTATTACCCATTACTCTGCAGGCAGTTTCTTAATTAGAAAACATGTACACTTTTCTTTTAGATTCATCAGGATACTCCGGAGAAAACATTTTAGCATCATGGACACTTGCATCTGTTCCTCTTTATCGGCATCAAAAGTTCTGTGTTAATGAACTCAATTGCATTTATGTGACAGTTATGACTTTCCTGGTTTGGTTAACAGTTGAAGCCAAGGGTGGAGATGGTAAAAAACACTCTAGAATAAAAGAAAATGCTTTAAATATCTTCAGTGTTTTCATTTCAAAAGCAAGATTTATGATAAGGTCAAAAAACTAAACAGAGTCCACATTTGTCAACAAACAGTGCATTGAAAATAGTCTGATCTTCTGAAAAAAATGGAAACTGCATCTTGCCTCTTGTAGGGCTAACTAGAAATAGATTGCCAAGGAGAGCTTTCCATCACCACCAAGTGTTTCGAGGCATGGAAAAGGGATCCAAGAAAGGGTCTTTTTATCCAACATCTTCTTCCCATAAACTCCCAGTAGCCTCTGGAAACACAGCTACAGATTGGATGACCTAGTGAGAGGTTAGTGACCCCTCTGCTTAACCTTAGGGAATTGCATTGTTGGAAGAAGTTCATAGTAATAGCAGACTTGGTGAGTCATCTCCCGGACTGGGACTACAGGACAGTTAACCAAGGTAAGTTGTTTTGAAGGGTCTTTTGGAAGTAAAAGGTATGTAAGCAAAAGATTAAAAGCTCCCACTGCATATAGATCTATCACATCTCTCGCCTCCTCAGCATTACCAATATTATTTAAAGTTCAATGTGTTCTTATCTATTGCTCCTTTGTATTCCAAACATCTGTCCACCCAAGCTATAGACTCTGAGGTCCTCTCAATTCACCTTTGAATTACAAAGCCCTTTTAAGGAATCTAAAACAGTTCTTATTTTTCCATCTGTTTCCTTTTCTCCTAGCTAAGTAGTATGTATCTATTGTTTTAACACAATGCTGAGAAACAAAGAATGGAAAATGAAGAGATTGCTTAGAGAAACTGGGCATGCTAAAATCACAGTTGGAGTTTCCATGTGACCTTGAACCCTCTCTGCAGTTCTCCTCCCATGGGAGGCCACAGCCAGTGAGACTCAAAAGTTAGTGGAGTCATTCTACTTGCTCTCTGTTATAACTCCATATGCTAGGGTATGAGTAGCTTTCATTAAATACTGCTATCTCTGTTTCAGCTTCCTTTTCTATGAAATGGGGTATTAGTAGTTCTTTTTTTTTTTTTTGTCAGTCGTGGGGCTTGAACTCTGGGCCTGGGCACTGTCCCTCAGCTCTTCAGCTCAAGGCTAGTGCTCTACTGCTTGAGCCACAGCACCACTTCCGGTTTTCTGGTGGTTTATTGGAGATAAGAGTCTCACGGACTTTCCTGC
>NW_012282738.1:0-1692 GCF_000151885.1 Dipodomys ordii
GCTGTGGCTCAAGTGGTAGAGCACTAGCCTTGAGCTGAAGAGCTGAGGGACAGTGCCCAGGCCCAGAGTTCAGGCCCCACGACTGGACCCCAAAAAAAAAAAAAGAAACAGAATTCTGATTTCTACCAGAAGGGAAACTAAATAGTAAAAGTTAATCCTTCTATCATAATAATGCTCACTGAGCATAAAAGTCATTCAGGAGAAAGGGTCCTTTTTATTAAAACAAACAAAAAAAAAACCTAAAAAGGAGGCTCACTGAAGTGGTTTCACACCTGTAATCCCAACTACTCAGGAGGCAAGGACTAGGAGAACTCCATTTTAGTCAATTAAAACAGCTTAGCAGCCATTAACAGGAGGATCCTGGTCTGAGGCCTCTTCTTGCAAAAAAATCAAATTCTATTTAAAAGTAAAAAGGGCTAGGAACATGGCTTAATTGGCACAGTATCTACCTAGCAAGTATGGAAGGAAGGAAGGAAGGAAGGAAGGAAGGAAGGAAGGAAGGAAGGAAGGAAGGAAGGAATGGGAGGGAGGGAGGGAGGGAGGGAGGCAGGGAGGCAGGCAGGGAGGCAGGCAGGGAGGGAGGACGGGCTAGAAGATCTAGAGATACATATCTCAGAGGTGGGTTCAATCTCCAACAAGGAAGTGGGGTGGAAATAATGAAATAATTTGCCATTTACTAAATTACCACATGGTAGGCCATGACCTTCTAGCTTCTGGCAAACAGTCATAAAAATAACACATGTATTACTACTCTCTGGCTTCTTGATCCCACTCCCTTTTTCCTTACTGTGCATGGAAGCTGATTTGTGTGTGTAAGTGTACGTGTGTGTGTATGTGTGTGTGTGTGCACGTGCGCGTGCACGCCACTCCTGGGGCTTAGACTCTGGGCCTGGTCACTGTCCCCAAGCTTTTATGCTTGAACTTGAACTACAACTAAACTTCCAGCTTTCTGTGGTTAATTGGAGATAGAGTCTCATAGATTTTCCTGCCCAGGCTGGCTTCAAACTGCAATCATCAGATCTCAATCTCCTGAGTACAGCTAGGATTACAGTCCTGAGCCACCAGCACCCAGCTAAAAACTGATTGTCTCTCTGTCCCCTACCTCTACCTCTATGAGCATTCCCTTGTTAGTTTTCATTGCTAAACCCACTAATTAAAAACTGTGCCCAACTCCATAAATACTAGCTAGCTTCATAAATGAGTGAATAAGAACTAATTTGAACTTAACAGGCTTCAAACAGGAAGAGCAGACAGAGGCCTAAGCAAATGGTATTGACAGGCATGTCTAAGTCAGCCTAGAGGATGAGTCTGACAAGTTACACAGGACTTCAAAAGGTAAAAACCTCAATTTCATTTGTAATGGATTACTGATTCACATTTGTTTATGGTCATTTTCCCATCCTAGTACTGGGGCTTGCACTCAGGGCCTGGGTGCTTTCCATTAGCTTTTTCCTCAAGGTTGTTAGCACTCTATCACTTAAGCCAAGGCTCTACTTTTAGCTTTTTACTGGTTAAACTTATGTCTAGCACCTCATTGGATTTTCCTTTTCTTTCATCAAATTTAAGAGTGAACAGTTGGGCCGGGAAAGTGGCCCAATGGTAGAGTGCTTGCCTTGCATGCATGAGGCCCTGGGTTCGATTCCTCAGCACCACATAAGCAGAAAAAGCCAGAAGTGGCACTGTGGCTCAAGT
>NW_012282739.1:0-2897 GCF_000151885.1 Dipodomys ordii
TGTTTTGTCGGTCATGGGGCTTGAACTCTGGGCCTGGGCACTGTCCCTCAGCTCTTCAGCTCAAGGTAAGTGCTCTACCACTTGAGCCACAGCACCACTTCCAGTTTTTTAGTGGTTTATTGGAGATAAGAGTCTCACAGACTTTCCTGTCTGGGCTGGCTTTGAACCGTGATCCTCAGATCACAACTTCCTGAGTAGCTAGGATTACAGGCGTGAGCCACCAGTGTCTGGCCCGAAATCACTGTTTTAAAATAAAACTTTTTGATTAGGTTGTCAACTTAGGGAAATATCTATTAGTATCTCTTTGGTATATTCTGAAGCCTTTGGTTCATAGCAGTAGTTCTCAGGTATTTAAAAAATTTTACTTTGAACCTTGCTAAGTACCACCAATTATTTTGTTTAATGTTCAGTTACTGCCTTTACTAGAAAACTTCGGTCGTGGGGCTGAGAAGGTGGCTCAGTGGTATAGTGCTTGCCTTGCATGCATGAGGCCCTGGGTTCGATTCCTCAGCACCACATAAGCAGAAAAAAAAAAAAAGAAAAAGAAAACTTTGGTCGTATTTGGCCTTGCAGAAGCTCCCTAAAGTCCAGGAACTTGATAACGTGCATTTGAACAACTAGGCAGTCAGTTGTTACTGGGTCATTTCCTAGGCTGCCTTCCTGTCAGCTTCTAGAAAGGAAGCTAGATGGAAAGCTACCGTAGGAGAGGCTATCCTGATGCTCAGTAGGGGTGGTCCCTGGACTGCCAGCTGGTACACCAGCTATACCTACTCCCTTACTTTGGAGAAACTGCTTCTTTCCACTGAAGTCTCTCCATAGTCCTTTCCTTTCCACAGCAGTTTCTCTATATTCTTTGACTATCATAGTATCACTGACCTGCTTCTTACCCTAGCACAGAGCTGGAACACTTCATTCCTTCTCTTCTTGAAAGATCTACTCCAAGCATTGACTCTTAGCCACCATGAGGCATGCTACAAGTTCCTTCAGGTTTATCTTTTAGATTCCCTGTGGACCAAGTGAAGCTAAGTAATCTCAGGTTTGCTGGGCACTGGTGGCTCATGCCTGTAATCCTAGCAACTCTGGAGACTGGTATCTGAGGATTGCCGTTCAAAGCCAGCCAAGGCAGGAAAGTCTGTGAGACTCTTATTTCCAAATAACCACCAGAAAACTGGAAGTGGCACTGTGGCTCAAAGTGGAAGAGTGCTAGCCTTGAGCAAAAAAGTTCAGGGGCAGTGCCCAGGTCCTGAGTTCAAGTTCCATAATGCCCTACCCCCCCCAAAAAAAAGAAAGAAATCTTAGGTTCTAAGAAGCTTCAACTGATTCTGGCCCTTAGAGTTCAGAAATAGGGGATGATCCAGATGGCCATTAGTGTTCCTCTGATCTCTAAAAATTGTTCAGTGATTTTCTAGTTTGGGACTAAAAACAGCTGGGTAAAGTAGTTTTCACATATCATACTTTCACTCAATGTATTCAAGTCATTTAAATTGTCTAACCATATAATTGAAGATTAAAATCCAGACTCGATAGAGGCACCAAAAATGTCTAAAGACAATTACAAGGATCTTAAGATTCATAACTTTTAATGCTGCCAAGTTGATTACTCTGATAGCCTCTTTCTTCCTGATATTCATGAGGTAGCACTAGGTTCACCTTTATGGGTGAAGTTAGTTCTTCCCTGATTCTTAAAAAATTATAGTGCCTCTGAGGATGTGGCAAAGTGTCTACCCAGGTCATAGTTATAATGATAGGAGGCTGGGAAGGTGGCTTAGTGGTAGAGTGCTTGCCTTGCATGCATGAGGCCCTGAGTTCAATTCCTCAGCACCACATAAGCAGAAAAAGCAGGAAGTGGTGCTGTGGCTCAAATGGTAGAGTGCTAGCCTTGAGCTGAAGAGCTGAGAGACAGCACCCAGGCTCAGAGTTAAGGCCCCATGACCGACAAAAAAAAATAGTTATGACGATAGGCAGTAGCAAGAAGTACCAGAAAACTTATTCTTTATTAGATGTCCATCTTCATCACAGAAGTTTGAAAAGTATTTTTATTGATTGGTATTTCTATGCTTGATTCATTTGAGGAATGACTATTCTAACTTTTCTATTTTCTTATCCTTCACAAACCCTACTTAGTATGATTTTCTATTTCTTATAAGTATGTATAGAATGGATTACCCAGTGTGTGAACTGCCTGCACTCCTGTGTAATAGAATATCTTTTCTGTCTGGGAACATGAGGGAGATGAACTGGATTCCTCTCTCCTGTTACTTCTCTGCATTGGCACTTTATCTACTGTTTCTGCCTGTGCTGTTTATTTGTGAGATTGATGTTAACAATAAAGTGATATATTCCCTCTGTGGCTTGTCTCACAGTCTGTGTGTCAGGGCCCCAACCTGGAAGGTGTAGGAGCCCAAGTATAGTGAATTGCATCAGTATTTCTCTTTTATGATCATTTGAACACAAGGCTGTGGGTGCTTGGTTTCTCCATAGCTGCTAATTCTGCAGCTCCTTCTTACTGTCTTTGTGTCTTTGGGGGCAATTAGTGAACTTCACTGACTTGGTTTTATAGTCTGCAAAACAGAAGTGATAATAGTACTGAACCCACAATATCAAATGAGATAATCGATATAAAGTGGTCTGCTTATGGGTAGTCACCAAAGCTTCATTTATAAGAACAATTTATGGTGTGTCAATCAACAGTGCACAACTCTGAGAAGCTTTGAAAGGGAAAGGGTGAATGAACCTTAATATATAGTTAAAGTGGTTCAAATGAGCCAGGCACTGGTGGCTCACACCTGTAATCGTAGCTATTCAGGAGGCTGAGATCTGAGGATTGCAGTTCAAAGTCAGCCCATGCAGGAAAGTCTGTGAGACTCTTATCTCCAGTTAACCACCAGAAAACCAGA
>NW_012282740.1:0-1143 GCF_000151885.1 Dipodomys ordii
CCAAAAAAAGAGAAAGAAACCTATTTGCCTGACCTAGCGCACAATGTCTTTTGAAATGGAGAATTAGAGAAGAGTGTGAGAATCATTTCCGGAATAGATTCAAAAGTGAAGGTTAGAAGCAGAATGTGGTAGATGAAGAAGAGTGTAGAATAAAATGCTAAGTTTTTTCCATGTGACAGACTAGCTGGAAGGTGGAGTTATTGAAAATGCTGAAAGAAATGCTGAAGGATGTGCTGATTTGGTGATGAGAAAAGGAATAGGGTTTTGAATTATTCAAAATTCTGGCCTGGTTGGAATTAGAGGAGAAAATAATGGATTACAGGGGGGTTAGTTTGAGTCAAGGACGTGAATGTAACAGTCCAGGGAAAAATTCCAAAGGTATATAAAGGACCCAAACTGGGCGCCAGTGGCTCACACCTATAATCATAGTTACTCAGGAGGCTGAGATCTGAGGATTGCAGTTCGAAGACAGCCTGGGCAAGAAAAGTCCCCAGGAGACTTTTTTTTTTTTTTGCCAGTCATGGGGCTTGAACTCTGGGCCTGGGCGCTGTCCCTCAGCTCTTCAGCTCAAGGCTAGAGCTCTGCCACTGGAGCCACAGCGCCACTTCTGGCTTTTTCTGCTTATGTGGTACTGAGGAATCGAACCCAGGGCCTCATGCATGCAAGGCAAGCACTCTACCGCTGAGCCACCTTTCCAGCCCCCATGAGACTCTTATCACCAATTAACCACTCAAAAGCCAGAAGTAGCACTGTGGCTCAAGTGGTAGAGTGCTATCCTTGAGCACAAAAAGGTTCAGGGACAGCCTCACAACTGATGAAAAAAAAAAAAAAGGACCCAAACTGGACCCTTGAGAAACACATGCCCAAATGGCAAACTGATAGAAAGGCTTTTCCCAGACAATGTCCAAAGAGAAGTATGAGAGGTCTCAGGACGTAGCACAAGTACTTGATCACTTACATAATAAGCAGGAAGCCCTGAGTTCAAGGCTCAGTACTGTAAAAAAAAAAAAAGGAGGAAAAGAATCAGGAAGGCCTTGTAATTTATAGGGCAGAAGAAAGCTTGATGGAATGTACAGTAAGTGCTCTGGACAAGCTAATCCAGGATGGTGTCTGAAGGCATAATGTGTGTGTGTGTGTGTGTGT
>NW_012282741.1:0-1957 GCF_000151885.1 Dipodomys ordii
AGCCACAGTGCCACTTCCGGCTTTTTTCTTTTTGCTTATGTGGTGCTGAGGAATCGAACCCAGGGCCTCAGGCATGTAAGGCAAGCGCTCTACCACTGAGCCACCTTCCCAGCCCCAAGCAATACCTTTTTGTGTACTAAATCTCCCTCTCTCTTTTGGGCAGTGTCAGTCCTACGGCTTGAACTCAGGGCCTGAGCACTGTCTCTGACCCTTTTCACTCAATGTTTGTGCTCTACTGAAGCCACAGCAACAGTTCCAGTTCTTTGGCAGTTAATTGGAGATAAGCTTGTCTAGCATGCATGAAGCCCCAGGTTCAATTCCTCATAAACAGAAAAAGTCCAAAATGGCACTGTGGCTCAAATGGTGGAGTGAACAAAAGAAATAAGTCCCTTGAGCAAAAGAAGCCCAGGCCCTGAGTTCAAGCCCTAGGACTGGCAAAAAAAAAAAAAAACCAACTCACAGACTTTCCTGCCCAGGCTAGCTCTGAACCTTGATCCTTACATCTCAGTCTCTTAGGATTACACCCATGAGCCACCAGGGCCCGGCTTGTCCCTCAATTCTTTTTCAATTGTTTATGGTGTTCTTAGCATATAAGTTTTCATTTAAACGGCTCCTTACAGATTTTGTAAGTTTTACTTATTCAGCAGATCCTCTCTCCCAAGAATAAAGCTATTTATTCTCCCTTGGGGGCTGAGTTTTTAGATCATGATCTCAGCAGCCCTCCAAACAGCCAACCACTGTGCAGACTGGCTGTAGTTCTGTCATGAATTCCCACAGGGCTCAAGAGTTTGCTCCTGGGTGAAGTCCCTGTCATGAATGTCACTGTTTTAGTAACTGAGTTTTCTGTATCTACTCCACCAGGTAGTTCCTCAAGCCCAGCTTCTCTTCAAATGTGATTAAATGAATATCCAACCCTCAGTGCACACTACTTTTGGGGGGAGTTTATTGTTACTGCACTGAATTTGTAGATTGAAACAGAAGGAACAAAGACCTTCACAATACTGAAATGCTTGCATCTGAATACATCTTTATTTAGGTCTGGCAACATGTCATTCATCTCCAAAGTCAGGTTCCCTAGGACTGCTGTCCAAGCCCTTGCTTGTTCTATTTTATATCAATGTTAATGTTAGCACTGCATTTCATCCTTGTTGCAGCCCTCGTATATACACTGATTTCATTGTCAGTCTTCAATATGGGAAATCGGACGTCCTATACGTTCTCCAGTTTTCCACATAGACATCTGCAAATAATAACAGCTTGCTTGCTTTCCAACTATGCCTCTCTTTTTATTTTACTATACTTGCTGGTATTTCCAATGTAACTTTTAGTAAGTGGTAAACAAGGCAGAATGTCTTATGGTTTTGATGAAAATGCTTCTACCGCATCATCAATAAGTAGGATCTTTGCTGAAAAGGTTCTGAGAGATACCATTCAAGGATTAAGAAAGTCCTTTTAACAATTTACCCCATGAAGGTTAGAATGTGTTTGTGACCTTAACTAAGTATCACTATCTCACAATACTGTGAAATTTGTGAAATTTATGTAATCACTTAATCACAATAAAAAAATTGGCTACAAAAATAATAGGACTGGGCAGAACAAATACCCACAAACAGCCAAGATCCTCCCCATGCCAGCTGCCGCCTTCCTCTGTCTCCGAATCAGAGTCTCCTAGCGTCAGCACCCAGAACCCCTCCGTCAATCTAAACATTCTGTATGTTATATGATCTCTGCTCCCCAAGCCCCAGTTACTGATTCATCCAGTTCAATAAATCTTGGCTCAGTAAAAATAATAATAATAATAGGGGAAAAAAGAAAGTCCTTTTATACTTTATTTTATTTATTATTTATTTTTTATTTTTTTTGTGTCCGGTCATGGGGCCTGAACTCTGGGCCTGGGCACTGTCCCTCAGCTCTTCAGCTCAAGGCTAGCGCTCTACCACTTGAGCCACAGCGC
>NW_012282742.1:0-2179 GCF_000151885.1 Dipodomys ordii
AAGTGGTAGAGTGCTAGCCTTGAGCTGAAGAGCTGAGGGACAGTGCCCAGGCCCAGAGTTCAGGCCCCACGACCGGACCCCCCCCAAAAAAAAAAACGGAAAACCAGACACTTCCAGGAACAAGGTCCTACGTACCTGAGTTGTCTTACTGCATCTGTGAGGTGGGAGTGAGAGAGGGCAGGAGTGTCTGCTGAAGGCACCTTTGTCCTCCTTCCCTTGGAATTAGGGTATGAGGGGAAAAAGAGAGGGTCCTAGATGAGCCCCCCTAACTTGCGGTGAAGGAAGACCAGCCCCTTCTCTAGCTGCTTCTCCCGGGCCACAGGATCCTCGAGCTGCTGATTTTTCCGGAACTCACGGCGGATAGTAGCAAAGTAGAAGTCTCGATCAGTGTAGCGGAGCTCTCGGCCTTGGCGCAGCAGAGCCCTATAGAGACTCAGCACCGCCTCTCGGCTCCACGGGGCCATGGGGGACTGGCAGGGGCGGGACGTGGCCTTCTAGACAGAAACAGGAAAACCTAGTCAGAATTAATGCAATAGCGTTTCTAGACACAATAAGCTAAGAGTTCTTAATCCAAGATACAGAGACTACCCAGGTTACACTATGACTTCAGGGCCGAGCTAGGGCTATATCCCAGCCTCCCAAGATCCCCTCAGGGAAAATGCAAGTTAGGGTGCACCAGGACTTGGTAACTATACCCTCTGGTCTTGAGACCTTTCTCAGTCACCTACCTGCCACAGGCTTTGGGTAAGGTACTTAACCCCACTGAACAGCAGCTTCTCACTTGTATACTAAAGGTAATGGCAACTACCACTTAAGGTCATTGTGAGGACTGTCCACAGGAAACACTTATATATAATAGAACTCTACCACTAGATGTGGCCCAGAGTGGCAGAAGGCAAGGACTCAACCACACTCTACTTCAGGCATTATCTCAACAGGATTTCCACTTGACTAGTTCCTCTTCAAAGTGAGGCTGACATATTTTGCTCAGGTGGTATCAAATGTCAATGTATGGGAACATGATCAGAACAGCACTTGATACACACTCAATACCTCTATCACAGATAGAACAGCTCCCACTAAATACCACACTCCATTATAAATTAAATGTCACCGCCTTCCTCAGCACCTATAAACTCTTACACAGGCAGGGGCTGGAAGGTGGCTCAGTGGTAGAGCACTTGCCTTGCATGCATGAAGCCCTGGGTTCGATTCCTCAGCACCACATAAGCAAAAAGAAAAAAAAGCCGAAAGTGGCACTGTGGCTCAAGTGGTAGAGCACTAGCCTTGAGCTGAAGAGCTGAGGGACAGCGCCCAGGCCCAGAGTTCAGGCCCCACAACCGGACCAAAAAAAAACTTACACAGGCAATGTTATCATGTGTTAAGTGCTCTGTCATTCGGCCTGGCACTGGTGCTCACACCTGTAATCCTAACTACTCAGGAGGCCAAGATTTGAGTCCCAACATTTGAAGCCAACCCTAGTAACAAAGTGTCTGAGACTCCTGATTTCCAAATGGGCACCAAAAATCCACAAGTGGGGCTGTGACTCCAGTGGTAGAGAGCTAGCCTTGAGTGAAACAGCTTGTGGACAGCACCCGTGTTCAAGCCCCAGTACCGGCACACACACACAAAAAATGTATTCTGTCATCCATTATTACATGTAAACCAAAAGCCGAAGAGGAGGTCAGGGTTCCTAAGTGGTCCTCTGTGGAGAAGGGCTACCCCAGTGCTGGGGTGCTCTATGCACACCCCAAATAACAACTCACTCATCATCCCCATTTAAAGTGGAGGCAACTGATGCTGAGAGAGGGAAGGCACCTGTCCACAGGCCACAGCTGTAAAAGGGGGTTGGGGCGGGTCCCCCTGGGCGGGGCCTTTCCAAAATGTTCAGCACTTCTGGGCGCTCCAGGAACTTTCTTAGCCGGGAAGTGGTACAAACCGGTTCAAAACGATGCTGAATTGAAAAAAAAAAAAATCCTCCCGCTACACACACGCGTCCCCGTGCGCACGAGTGATCCCCCCGCCCCCCACCGTTACAGAAATGGGCCTAAGTGGGAGAGCCCAGAGCCTGCAGACAAACACTGTGGACTCTGGGCCCCAGCCTCGGGTCTCGCGGGCGTCCCGGGCGATCGTGGGCCTCGGCCGCACCGGGGTCGCCCGGAGACCCCCACGCCAAGGG
>NW_012282743.1:0-1665 GCF_000151885.1 Dipodomys ordii
AAAAAAAAAAAAGTATGGGGAGGTGGGGATGGTGGACTGCAAGCAGACTGAATACTAGATAGTGGAGGAGTTGCTCTGTGTGTGTGTGTGTGTGTGTGTGTGTGTGTGTGTGTATTGGTGAAGTCAGACTGAATACTAGATAGTGGAGGAGTTGTGCTGTGTGTGTGTGAGTGTGTGTGTGTGTGTGTATTGGTGAAGTCAGACTGAATACTAGATAGTGGAGGAGTTGCTATGTGTGTGTGTGTGTTGGTTGCAGTCAGGGGCTAAGCTTTGTCCCTGAACTTTTTTGCTCATTGCTAGCACTTTTACCACTTGAATCACAGCCTCACTTCTGGCTTTTTTCTGGTTAGAGATAAGAATTCTTTCCCGGTCTGGCTTCAAACTACATTGTCTAAACTTAGCTTCCCAAATAGCTAAGATATAATACTGGTTAGCAGTTGCTTTTTACAGTGGCATGATCTAAAAATTCTGAAAGTACTTTCTGTATATTCTTGGGCTTTTCAGATGATTAAATATTGAGGATAATGGGAATTAGGTTCCTCACTGTTGAAAAAATTATGAATAATAATAAAGAGTAAACATTGAAATATGTGCAATTTGTGCATTAAGTGTATATGTGTATGCATACATGGCTGTGTGTTTTGTTTATTAAAGGTTGTGTACACACATGAATTTCTTAGTTCTGACTGCTGAATAAGTAGAAGTAATGATATTCAGTTACACATTCCCCATTTAGAAGAAACGAGAGCTACTTAAAGAGATGGCTGTTTGCAGGACTGAGCACAGAATGTACAAAAGAATACTGGATTGTTTTGTTTCACTGTAAAGTAAGAAAGTGTTCAGGTTAAAAAGTCCAAAGGTTCAATCAGCCTAATGCAGCCTGGCTAAATCTGAGATAATTAGAACATCAAAATTACATTACTAAGGATAAACATGGTGGTATATATCTGTAAGCCTAGAACTAAGGAGGCAGGAATGAAAGGCCTGGGGTTGGAGGCTAGCTTGGGCTATGGAATAAGTCTTAAACAAAATCCTTAGATTTAATAATCTAAGAATAAAATTAATCAATAGAGACATCAGAGCTCACCTTTTAACATTATGGTGTCAAGTAATGTAGAAGACATGATGGAGTTGAAAAAAATCACTGTATTTTGTACTCATTGTATCACTGTTAATTTCAGATCAAAATTATCATAGTTAACATCTCAGATGGTAGAGTATAATACCAGTTGCCACCTGATATACTCCAGGATGATCACAACATTCTTTCTGTAATACATTCCTTCTGCAAAATGAATAACCTGAATCTAAACATGAAGAAACTTCTGATAAACTTAATTTGAAGAGCACTGAACAAAATAACTGGCCTGTGGGCTTCAAAATTGTCAGTCATTGACTTATAGAATTGTAACCTCTTTTTGCAACTACATTTTCTTTTTTTTTTAATGGTAGATATGGGAGACAAAGATAGAGGGGGGGGAGGGGGGGAAGGACAGACTTAAAGAGACATGGGCTGGGCGCTGGTGGTTCACACCTGTAATCCTAGCTACTCAAAAGGTTGTTGGTATCTGAGGATTGGTTCGAAGCCAGCCCAGGCAAAAAAGTCCCCTTGAGACTCTTTTTTTTTTTAAATTTTATTTTATTTGTGAACATGCTGTACAGAGG
>NW_012282744.1:0-1098 GCF_000151885.1 Dipodomys ordii
CCACATAAGCAGAAAAAGCCAGAAGTGGCGCTGTGGCTCAAGTGGTAGAGCGCTTGCCTTGAGCTGAAGAGCTGAGGGACAGCGCCCAGGCCCAGAGTTGAGGCCCCATAACCAAAAACAATGTAACTTAAACATCTACAGGAGAAACTTTCTAGTGAGTGCATTCTTTGTTTCTCTAAAGAAACAGATTTAAGCTTTCTGGTCCTCTGGGGTTTCTTTCTTTTTGGTTTTATTTTGCTTTGTCAGTCATGGGGCTTGAACTCAGGGCCCGGGCGTTGTCCCTGAGCTCTTCAGCTCAAGACTAGCGCTCTACCACTTTGAGCCACAGCACCACTTCTGGTTTTCTGGTGGTTCATGGGTGATAAGAGTCTCAGGGACTTTCCTGCCCAGGCTGGCTTTGAACCACGATCCTCAGATCTCAGACACCTGAGTCGCTGGGATGACAGGCGTGAGTCACTGGTGCTGGGCTAGTCCTCCATTTTTAACTCCATTTTTTAACCAAGTCCATGTGAACTTTGGGAGGTTTTGGTTCACAGGTCAAAGGGCACCTTCAAAGTGGTAGATAGCAGGATGTCAGGCTGTAGTAGAGATGAGACATATTGCAGGCCAGACAGTCAGGATGTTTGGGGACAGGATCCCTGGGCAATGTCAAGCAGTTACAATCCTATGTCTTTATTCAAACACAAAAGCACACACACACATGCACACACACACACACACACAAAACTACCAGAGCTCCTTATATCCAAGCAACCACAACAATAAAAAGCCTCAAACAAACAAACAAAACCAGAATCTGCAGGAAGCCCCCAGGAAACGAGTTTTGGAATCTGACCAGGCTACAGTAGCTCAAATACATCTGGAGATGAAGGTCCCCTGGAATCTTTAATGACTACAAATCATGTACGCACCTCATTTAAAGGATGATGGCCACAGCATAGGAGCAGGCCCTCTGTCCCTACCCAGGGCCTAGGATGGATCTTGACACAGAATGAAGCATCACCTAGAGAACTTGCAGGACGGTTTGATCTGCCTGTGCCTCCTGGTCCTCATAAAACAATATAACTTAGGGCTGGGCAGGTGGCTCAGTGGTAGAGC
>NW_012282745.1:0-2538 GCF_000151885.1 Dipodomys ordii
CCTGAGCTCTTCAGCTCAAGGTAAGCACTCTACCACAGCACCACTTCCGGCTTTTTCTGTTTATGTAGTGCTGAGGAATTGAACCCAGGACCTCATGCATACAAGGCAAGCACTCTACCAT
This sequence comes from Dipodomys ordii, assembly GCF_000151885.1. Taxonomy (NCBI): domain Eukaryota; kingdom Metazoa; phylum Chordata; class Mammalia; order Rodentia; family Heteromyidae; genus Dipodomys; species Dipodomys ordii. The sequence goes on from NW_012282745.1 coordinate 122, forward strand.
TAAGCTACCTTCCAAGCCCCTATATTTCTATGTTCTTAAAATGATATTACAATGCATAGGAACATGTTAGTCAAACTAAAAAGTACATGCCATTTAGGGTTGAAATAAAACTTTAAAACTCTTCCCAGGGGACTATTTAGAAAAAAGAAGGGAGGGCTGGGAAGGCGGCTCAGCGGTAGAGCGCTTGCTTTGCAATGCATGAGGCCCTGGGTTTGATTCCTCAGCACCACATAAGCAAAAAGAAAAAAAAAGCCAGAAGTGGCACTATGGCTCAAGTGGTAGAGCGCTAGCCTTGAGCTGAAGAGCTGAGGGACAGCGCCCAGGCCCAGAGTTCAGGCCCCATGACCGGACCAAAAAAAAAAAAGAAGGGAACAATGTGAAGGGAGAAGGGACAGGGGAGCAAATATGAACATACCCTTTATGCATGTATGAAAATAACAGAACACCTATTGTTTTATGCAGTAACAACAAATCCCATTCTATGCATGTTTCCACAAGCCCTCTTCTGCAAGCTGCAAGCCCTCTTCTGCACTTCTTGCGCTGCTACAAGGCTAGTTTTCATCTTTCTTTCCCCTAGGGATTCTTGTCTTTGCATAAGTTGTGAGCTTTCAGATTATTTGCCTCCTAGTGTTGTGTTAATTACTATTTAAAAAACGAATACCCCAAACAAAGCAAACACAAACAACAACAACCACCACCATAAAGTAACTTCCTCTCCCCCCACTCAAGCACGGTGGTGAGTGCTTGTAGTTGCAGCTGCCAGCTTCCTGCCCAAGGCTGCTCCCAGTGCCTTCTCTGTAACAGCTTTCACCCAAGGAAAGGCCTGGATTGTGATCCTAGAGCTCACCACCTCTGGGTGAACTTCCCACCTGTACCTATTGGGACTTCTTTTTCATTTGGGTGCCGGTCCTGGAGCTTGTACTCAGGACCTTGGGTCACCTCCCCGCCCCATACCACCAGCACCTTCTTTTGCTCAAAGCTAGTGTTCTACCACTTGAGCTACAGCTCCACTTTCACCTCGTTAGTGGTTAATTGGAGCCTCAAGAACCTTCATGTCTGGGCTGGCTTTGAACCACAATCCTCAGACCTCAGCTTCCTCAACTAGGATTACAGGTGTGAGCCACCAGCACCCAGTCTATTGGGATTTCTGGTTATTAGTATTCAGCATTTTCCCATATGCTTTTATTTTTTTTGTCGGTCATGGGGCCTGAACTCTGGGCCTGGGCGCTGTCCCTCAGCTCTTCAGCTCAAGGCTAGCGCTCTACCACTTGAGCCACAGCGCCATTTCCAGCTTTTTTCTGCTTATGTGGTACTGAGGAATCGAACCCAGGGCCTCATGCATGCAAGGCAAGCGCTCTACCACTGAGCTACCTTCCTAGCCCAGAAATTTCCACTGAGCTACCTTCCTAGCCCAGAAATTTAAATCTCTTCATCAATGTTTATGAGGGTCTTTACAGTGCTGACTGACTACAAACTCCAAGGCTGGTTGCCTCAGACTCCTAAGTATCTTGGGACTTTTGGAACATACCATGAGCCCAGATCCAGCCTTTTGAGACAGGATCTCTCTGTAGTCCTGGTTGGCCTGGAACTTGCAGTGTAGCCACACTGGCCTCAAACTCATCCCCTGGCCTTCATCTCCAAGTGCTAGAGCTTCAAAGTGTCACCATACGGGGTTTGTTTTGTTCTGGTATGAGGTTTTTCGGTTGCCCTTGCTGGGCGGACATTCTACCATTTGAGCCACACCCATTTGTCACCCCTCAAGCTTTTTTTTTTTTTCCAGGGTGGGGGTGGGGATGTGCTGTTTTGGATTCACTCTTGATTTTTCTTAGATTACAGGCTTATACCACCACATCCTATTTGAGATGAGGGTTCACTCACATTTTGTCCAGGTTGGTGTTGAGTTGCCATCTTTCTGGTCTCTGCCCCCTGAATAGCTGAGATTACAGGCATAAGATACTGCACCTGGCAGGTCCCCTTCTTCCGCCTCCCCTCCCCACTCCCCTCCCCCCCCATTTAGCTGTGGGGCTTGAACTCAGCCTGGGCACTGTCCTTGAGTTCTACCACTTGAGCCACAGCACCACTTCGTTTTTGAGTGGTTAGAGGTTAAGTCTCTTGGGGACTTTTCTGCTTGGAACTGTGACCCTCATATCTCAGCCTCCTGACTAGCTAGGATTATAGGTGTGATCCACAGGTGCCGGCTTTTTTTTTTCTTCCATTTTAAAACAGCCTTTTTCTTCTTGGTCAGCCGTGGGGCTTGAACTGTCCCTGAGCTCTTCAGCTCAAGGCTAGCGCTCTACCACTTGAGCCATAGCACCACTTCCTGTTTCCTGGTGGTTTAGTGGAGATAAGAGTCTCGCAGAGCTGGGATGTAGCTCAGTGGCAAAGCGCTTGCCTAGCAAGTGCAACGTCCTGGGTTC
>NW_012282746.1:0-1718 GCF_000151885.1 Dipodomys ordii
TCAAGGCTAGCACTCTACCACTTGAGCCACAGCGCCACTTCTGGCTTTTTTCTTTTTGCTTATGTGGTGCTGGGGAATCGAACCCAGGGCCTCATACATACAAGGCAAGCGCTCTTCCACTGAGCCACCTTCCCAGCCCCAATCTCTGTGATTTTTCAATTTACAACTGTTTCTAAATTACGACACCAAAGGCACATAAAAAAATGTATAAATCAGACCTTATCCAAATTTTAAAACTTCTATGTAAGGGTGATAAATTAGCTCAATAGTAGAGCACTTACCTGGCATGCATGAGGCCCTGAATTCTAACCCCAGTACTGCAAAACGAACAAGAGAATGACCAGTGAACAGCAACCTACATTTGCAAATTGTATCTTTGATAAAGGTCTAGACTGCAAAATATATAAGAACTACAACTTAAGAATAAAAAGCAACCAAATTTAAAAATATGAACGAGGGGGGAAAAGCCTTGAATAGATCCTTCTGTGTGTGTGTTTGTGTGTGTGTGCACACATATATGTATACATAAATATATATACATATATACACACACAACAAATGACAAATTACATGACGAAATGCAAAATGTCATTAGTGGAATGCAACTCAAAACCACAATGAGACTGGGAATGTAGCTTAGTGGTAGAGTGCTTGCCTCGCATGCACAAAGCCCTGGGTTCTATTCCTTAGTATCACATAAACAGAAAAAGCTGGAAGTGGCGCTGTGGCTCAGGTAGTAGAGTGCTAGCCTTGAGCAAAAGAAGCTCAGGGACAGTGCCTAGGCCCTGAATTCAAACCCCAAGACTGGCAAAACACACACACACACACACACACACACACACACACAATGAATATAACCTCATATATAGTAGGATAATCATAGGAAATACAAAACAGAAAGTGTTGGCTGGGAACTTTTGTACTGATGGGAATACCACCAAATGGTGCAACCAATGTGGAAAACAGCTCTGTGGGTTCTTAAAATAAAAAACATAGATGATGATTGAGCAATTCTACTCCTGGGAATAAAAGCAAAAATAATTGAAGGGCCCAGAGTTCAAGCCCCACAACCGAAAAAAAAAATGCTGTACACCAAAATTCATTTCAGTACTGCAATCACTGAAAGGTAGAAATAGCCTGTGTCCATGAACAGATCAACGGGCCAACAGAATGTGGTATCTATGTACAATGGGCTATTACTCAAACAGAAGAGGAATGAAGGTATGAGATGTGCTACAACATGGGTAAATCATAAAAGCATTATGATAAGTCAGATGGAGGGAGAAAACTATTAAATTATTCTGCTTACATGAGAGATACAGAATAAGTAAACTCAGAGAGATAAAAGATAGCAGGGTGCTTACCAGGCTCTGTAAGGAAGGAGGTAACAAATCATTGCTTAATACATGTCTCGTTTCCATTTGGGATGATAAAAATTCTGAAAATGGAAAGGAGTGATGGAAGTTGAACTGAATTGACATAATGTCACTGAATTTTATGTGAAATTCAGATTTTAGTGTTTAACAATCAAGTCTTTTTTTGTTTTTGGTCAGTCATGGGGCTTGAACTCTAGGCCTGGGCACTGTCCCTCAGCTCTTCAGCTCAAGGCGAGCGCTCTACCACTGAGCTATAGCGCCACTTCCGGTTTTCTGGTGGTTTATTGGAGATAGGAGTCTCACGGTCTCTCCTGCCCGGGCTGGCTTTGAACCGCGATCCTC
>NW_012282747.1:0-3014 GCF_000151885.1 Dipodomys ordii
TTGTAAAGTTCGTTTTCGACATAACGACTTGTACATCTCATTGTTGCAATGGGTCCACCTGTATCCCTTTTTAAACAATTTGTTTTTTCCCTTCCCCTCCACAAATTATAACAATATCAAATACAGTGAAAACAGGGGTTATACCGTGGGGGAGGGACATTCGGCCCCTTTCTTGCTATAACTTTTATACTCATTGAAATACAACATCACACTTCATAATGTCAGAAAGAAGCTGAGTGATTTATATGCCTAAAAAGCTAGATTCTCTTTGTAAAGTTGTTATAGTTTTTCCCGCCTAAAAACAAGTTGATTGGGCTGGGAAGGTGGTTCAGTAGTAGAGTGCTTGCCTAGCCTTCGTGAGGCCCTGGGTTTGATTCCTCAGCACCACATAAGCAGAAAAAGCCAGAAGTGGCACTGTGGCTCAAGTGGTAGAGCACTAGCCTTGAGCTGAAGAGCTGAGGGACAGCGCCCTGGCCCAGAGTTCAGGCCTCATGACCAGCAAAAAAAAAAAAAAAAAAATTGATTATAAGATTCACATATAGAAAAATTGGATCAATAAGCTCCTTGAGCAAGTTGGTGTCAATTATGGCAGGTTTTTGTATACCTATACTATCATTTATTAATCACTATATGTAAATAAACATGTTATGCTACAGTTTTGTGGGGAAAAAACTCATTCTGCATATACTGTTCAGCTTACTTTATTCAGTATGTCTTCGAAGTCTTTCTATCTAAATATGTACTTTTTAAATCGAATGTAGAGTTACTCCATCATTTGTCTCCCTAGCACTGTATTCATTAACAGCTGGATCATGTCTCAGATCTTCCCATTACAACGTTTCATTGCACATTCCTACATCTATAGCTTTGCAATCTAGTTGAGTGCTTCTATAGTCAATTCCTAGATATGTTATCTGCGAGACAAAAGCTAAGAATATTTAAAATTTAGAAATTGCCAAATGGCTTTCTTTTATCTCATCAATGGTACCAACACTGGTATTATTCGTTTAAAATTTTCCTGATTGGCTGGTAAAAATATAGAAAGAAAAAAATAAACATAGAACTAGTTTATGACCCAGAAATCCAATCCTGGGCATTTATCCAATAGAGCACAGTGCTCCACTATAAGCCATCAGCACTACCATGTTTATCGCAGCCCTGTTCACCACAGCAAAAACCTGGAATCATCCCAGATGCCCCTCAATGGACAAATGGATCAAGAAACTGTTGGGGGGGGTTACTCACATAAAATGAGTTTTTCTTTTCTTTCTTTTGTGCTGGTACTGGGGTTTGAACTCATAGCCTCACATTCAGCTTGTTTGTTCATGGCTGGTGGGTGCTCAACCAGTCTGTTGGTTATTTTGGAGATAGAAACTACTGGACTAGCTTCAATCTGTGATCCTCCGGGTTTCAGCCTCTTCAGTAGCTAGGGTTACAGGTGTGAGCCACCAGGAACCCTGGATATAAAGTGGTTTACTCTTGACTTTAACTTTACATTTACTTAATTAGACAAGTCAATCAAAGGAACACAACTACAGGACAAACACAATCTGAATGGGTTCTCTTTCTGCATCAAAGCATCCGAAACTGCCTTGCCAACTGCTCTGAAGAAAGGATGGGTGAAGCTATGTAGTGGGACGTGAGATGACAGATGATGTGCTTCTAACGTCCTGCTTCCATTGCAGGCATGATCACACGATTGCGCCACCCGGTGTCAACCAAGGCCAACAAGGTTCCCGTCTCTGTGTCCCTGGGAAGTGGTATGGACATATATGTGACCTCTTAAACGCTGTATCTCACCCATTTTTAGTTTAAATACATATGGTTAACTGGGTAGTGGTGGCTCACGCCTTTAATCCTAGCTACTCAGGAGGTTGAGATCTGAGGATTTGTGTTTCAAAGCCAGTGCGGACAGGAAAGTCTGTGAGACTCTTATCTCCAATTAATCACCAGAAAACCAGAAATGGCACTGTGGCTCAAAGTGGTAGAGTGATAGCCTTGAGCAAAAGGAAACTCAGGGACAGCACCCAGACCCTGAGTTCAAACCCCACAATGGACAAAAAATAATAATGTAAGAGTGAAAGGAGGTCCCTGTTCAGATTAGACCACGGAAGGCTTCAACCCTAATGTATTTCTTCATTTGCTTGCAAAATGTTTCTGAACACCTAATTCTCTCATCTCCCCCAGTATTACAAAAATCATGGTCTGACTTATTAGATCCTACCATTGACTTCTCACACTCTTTTGCCTAGCCTTTATGTTCCTAGATTCTATGCCTGGTCAGTGGAGCTACCTTTCAAACTTCACGCGTTTGAGAGAATAACATCCACCAAGATGATGGTTTAGTTTGTTTTATAAAGGAATCTAACGGGATTTTGCCAGTCTCTTTTTGCCCTGTATTTGCACTGAGCATATTTTGGCATGGGCTTTCTCTGAGATGCCTCTGGCTGACCATGTGCTTCTGAGCCTTCTTGTTGATAAACTGGGACTGCTTTGAGAGCACTATTTCCTGCATTTATATAGTCATAAGACCACAACATGGATTATTTTTGTAGGGTTTTTTGGTGCCTATACTGAGGCTTGAGCCACACCCCCACTTCCTCATTGATGAGGGTTTTTTTTTTTGCTCTAAACTTAAAAAGCTGTGTTGTTCTTCATATAGTCATTGTGAAAAATCACATTCACTGAGAAACCGTTAGTACTAAGGCTTTCTCTGATCATCCTTAAGAGTGGATGCCTTGCCTTTCTAGGAATCTGGGAACTGAAAAGAGAAGAAATTACCCTATTGAAGGAACTGGGAAGTGGCCAGTTTGGAGTGGTCCAGTTGGGCAAGTGGAAGGGACAGTACGACGTGGCCGTTAAGATGATCAAGGAAGGCTCCATGTCCGAAGATGAATTCTTCCAGGAAGCTCAGACCATGATGTAAGTTTTTCCTAAGGAATGGCGGTTTGAGGATCACCATGGGAGAGCATTAGTACAAATAAGTCTGATCGTACCTTTTTTTTTTTTTTTTT
>NW_012282748.1:0-2230 GCF_000151885.1 Dipodomys ordii
CGCTCGCCGCGCGGCCCGAATCGCCGGCCGGCCCTTGCGGGACGAGCCTGGGCCGAGGTCGCGCTCGTGCAGGCGGGCCGGAGGTGTGAAGTGAGGCGGTCCTCGCGCCCTCGCGGCCGCCGGAACCTGAAAGGTCACACCACAGCTCGGTCCCTGCCTCCCGGTGTGTGTAAGAGTCGGTGGCGCCGACTTGATGCAGTGGGAAGTTCGAACAGGGCCATTGCTGATGCTTGCAAACAGTCTTGTAATAGCTAGCAGTAAATGCTATCATGTCCAAAATGTCACCTCTTGTGGGGAGGTTTTCACCGATGGTAGTAACTGCTTTATGTAGGCCCACACGAGGGTCTGATAACCCCCTCCCTTCCACCTCGTTAGGATGGCGTTTTTGCAGAGCCATGGCAGTAATCTCTATGTCTCCAGTGATCATGCACTGTTTAGTTGGTATCAGCTATTTCCGGCCCAGTTTAACCCTGTCAGCTAGAGGCCAGTCCTCCAGTGGTTTTACCCAGAGGTGAGCAGCATGCTTGGTGGTTGAGGCCCTGAGATCAGTCACAGGACCCTGGCTTGATCCATAACTGGACAGATGACCAGAAGGAAGTTAGTTCAGCCTTTCCACTTAAGTTATTAATAGTACAGTAGTCTCAATATCCCCAGGGGATTAGTTCCAAGACCCCCTTTGAACACCAAAATCAGGGAGAATGCTGGGAGTATTTACATATAATCTGCAATCCATTGTGTTGTGTTTTGTTCTTTGGAGGGGAAGAGAAAGGGCAGCCCTGGAATTTCAACTCAGGACTGCATGCCTGTGATGCTCTTACTTTTTGAGCCACATGCTAGTCCTTTTTGCTGGTGGGACCTGGCTTCTACTTAAACCGATCTTTTTACACAAGTGGCCTTGAACTCCATCTCCACCTCTGCTTCTTGAGTACCCAGGATTATATGTGTGAACCACTAGACCTGGTGTTTTTATTTTTTGAGGCAGGGTCTCCCTATGTTGACCAGGTAGGCCTCTTAACTGGTGATCTCCTGTCTTAGCTCCCTAAAGAGTAGCTCCCTAAGTTCTGGGACTATAGGCTTGTACCACCATGCTGTATATTTGAAATAATCTCTATGAAATAGTTGTTATACCATAGAATTTAGGGAATAATGGCAAGAAAAAGTTGTTCATTGGAAACAGATTTTTCCTGAGTATTGTCAGTGTTTGATGTAGTCTGAGACTTTGGAACCCATGGATGAAGAAAGTTGAAGGCATGTGCACTTAAGATTTTTACTTTGAAGCTCTCTTGCCAGTTTTACATGCACTCTTTAGGTTCATGCTATGACTGGTAAGGATCAGACAGAAGCACTGTCCTCAGTTGAGGTCCCTGGGAAATAAGTTGGCTGTATTGATATACAAGTTCTCTGGTAGGATGCCTAAAAACTAAGATTGATGATGCAGTGACTGAGAAATTCCCATATTGTCAAGTATACGTGGTAATCCTCTAGATGAGGTGCTGTAAGCTTTAGTGTTGTGAATTGAAATCTCAGTATTCTTTGAGCATAAACTTCCAGGACTTGGACTAGATAGGAAGAAAAAGGTTTCATTAGTGACTTTTTGTAGACAGCAACCTCCATAAAAAAAATGCTGTCACAGGATTATTATTGTTACTAACAATATTCCAGGGCAACTCAGATTGAAAACAGAGCCCAAAGAAGGGTGTTTTAAGGAAACAAAATGTTTTGTATGTTGTATGTGTAGTTATGTACCAAATTGTGGTATTTTAAAGAAGCATTTACCGCTATGCCACTCCTTGTCTGTATACAGTTGGCACCATATCTGTGGGTATTCTTAGGGCAAATATTTGAAAAAAATCACATCTATGCCAAACACATTAGTTTTCACCTAGATTGTACATATAGTAGTATAATTAACTATACCTAACATTTACATTGTATTAGGTATAATCAATAGTAGAGATGACATATCGTGGAGGAGATATGCATGTTCTGTGTACATAGCTATATCATTTTATATCATGTACTTGAGTGTCTACACATTTGATACCCAGGACTCCTAGATCCAATCCCTGTAGAAATTGAGGGATTAATGTGTTGTAGTTGCCGTTAGTTATTGTAACAGATGTGTTCCAGGACATCTTTGTCCTTCTGGATTTCTTAGAGGTGGGGACGTACGTGCGTGTGTGTGTGTGTGTGTGTGTGTGTGTGTGTGTGTGTGTGTGTGTGTGTGTGT
>NW_012282749.1:0-2203 GCF_000151885.1 Dipodomys ordii
GGGCCTGGGTGCTGTCCCTCAGCTCTTCAGCTCAAGGCGAGCGCTCTACCACTTGAGCTACAGCGCCACTTCTGGTTTTCTAGTGGTTTATTGGATGGAGATAAGAGTCTCATGGTCTTTCCTGCCCAGGCTGGCTTTGAACTGAGATCCTCAGATCTCAGCCTCCTGAGTAGCTAGGATTACAGGTACAGGATCTCACTGTGTAGTCTGAGCCAGCCTCTAATTTGAGATTCTCCTGTGTGTACCTCCCAAAGATTATAGGTGTGTACCACCCTATCAGCTTGTCTTTTTGTGGAAGACTTATTTCACTTAATATAATTTCCTGAAATTTACCCACAGTGTGTCACGTCTTTGAATTTCCTTTCTTTTCAAAGCTAGTATTATTCTACTATATGCATATAGTACATTTTAAATTTCATTTTGTCACTATATGTGAATATACATTATATATACATATGTATACACATGCAGACACATTATAGCAACACATACATATAAAAAATTACCCATAAACCAAGGGAAAATGAAATAGCTATTTCAATTCAAACTCTACTATTAAAATAAAGGACTGTGTAAACATGGGGGGAAAAAAGATTATCCATAAAAATGTAACAATGGGGGCCGGGAAGGTGGCTCAGTGGTAGAGTGCTTGCCTTGCATGCATGAGGCCCTGGGTTTGATTCCTTAGCACCACATAAGCAGGGAGTGGCGCTGTGGCTCAAGTGGTAGAGCGCTAGCCTTAAGCTGAAAAGCTGAGGGACAGGGCCCAGGCCCAGAGTTCAGGCCCCACGACCAAGAAAACAAAACAAAACAACCCATAACAATGGACAGTAGTTTTCTCTAAATTCTACATGTAAAAGAAAACTCTTTTTACATTTCTTTTTTTCTGATTACTACTTTTGTTGCTTGTTTCTTTGCTTCAGTACTGGAAGTTGAAATCAGGGCCTCACACATGGTAAGCACATGCTCTATGTTTGAGCCAGGTCTATGGCTTATTTTGTTTTTATATTTCATTTTTGACTTGCCCTGGCTGGCATTGGACAGTGATCATCCTACCTCTAATTCCCAAGTAGCCCAGGCCACCATCCCCAGATTCTGCTTTTTGAAGTATTACAATGAGTGTATTTCCCTCTAGTAAATGCTAAGAGAGACAACCCTTCAGAGACTATAGGCTATGCTATAATTGCCCCCATAGCTGGCACTGCTCACCTGTCTAGCTCATCGTTTGCCACTCACTGCCTGACTCATGACACACTGAACAACCACACTGGCTCCTGCACACACAAGTGGTCTGATGCTGCCAGTGTGCATGGAAAGCCTCCCACCTGCTCCATAAAAGCCTCCTACCCACCCAAAGCCTCAGATCCCTGGAGATCCAGTTCAATCCTCCCTGCCTGCCCTCACCAGCCTCAGTGCTGGGTTACTCTCCTCTCTTAGCTCTCTAGTTTATGCAGCAATCTCTGCTCATGCACCTGTTGCCATCTTTATATTCATACCATCTAGCATGTAGAGCTGCAGCCTCTGTGCATCAGAACTGCAGGACATTTAGAAAGGAAGCTGGAAACAGACTTGCCCTGGGGCCTTGCATGCCACTCTACCCTGCTGACCCTTGTGTGAACAGTGTAAAGATTCTTACAATATTTTGCAAATAGATGTTATTAAAAGTAAATTGGAAAGGGGTGCTGTGGCTCAAGTGGTAGAGTGCTTGCCTTGAGCTGAAGAGCTGAGGGACTGTGCCCAGGCCCAGAGTTCAGGCCCCACGACCGACAAAAACAATGAAATAAGAAAATAAAATCAATAATAAAAATAAATTGGCTATTAAGATGAATGCAAACAGATTTTGTTTTTGTTTGGGTGCTGGGGCTTCAATTTAGGGCCCTTCACTCTTACCTGGCTTTTTCACTCAAGGCTAATACTCTCCCACTTGAGTCATACCTCCACTTCTGGCTTTTCTCTGGTTAACTGGAGACAAGAGTCTCCATAGACTCAGCCTGCTTTGTCCAGCCACATTTTTTTGGGGGTCCGGTCGTGGGGCCTGAACTCTGGGCCTGGGCTCTGTCCCTCAGCTCTTCAGCTCAAGGCTAGCGCTCTACCACTTGAGCCACAGCGCCACTTCTGGCTTTTTTCATTTTGCTTATGTGGTGCTGAGGAATCGAACCCAGGGCCTCAGGCCACCTTCCCAGCCCCATCCAGCCACATTTTT
>NW_012282750.1:0-1220 GCF_000151885.1 Dipodomys ordii
TTACCACTTACTGTGAGTGCAGTCTTTGGTGTTTATTCTAGCTCATACCACATGCTAGCACGTGATCTTAGAGTCAGCTTTTGTATTTCATATTATGGGCTGGGAAGGTGGCTCACTGGTAGAGGGCTTGCCTTGCATGCATGAGGCCCTGGGTTTGATTCCTCGGCACCACATAAGCAAAAAGAAAAAAGCCGGAAGTGGCGCTGTGGCTCATAGTGGTAGAGTGCTAGCCTTGAGCTGAAGAGCTGAGGGACAGCGCCCAGGCAAAGTTTGTTGTCTGCCTTCTATGCTATTACTTGTCCAGGCAATAATAGCAATTGTGCTAAGTCCACATCTCATGATAAACCATCTTATATTCTTGAACTGCTGTGTTGTTTTCTAGGCTAGGGTGCCAAAATGCCATCTATATTTTGATGTTCACAGTGAGGTAGATGATCCTGAGACACCTGGAAATTGTGGCCTCACTCCATTCTGCCCATTGTCTTGTGTGCTTTGAATGAATTTCTGTTGTACTTTTTTTGAATTGCTTCCCCCCAGGGAGGACGTACTTAACTGTTTTATATATTCTCTTTCTCTGTCTGCAGTTTCTGGAACAAGACACTTTGAACATTTGTGTAACTATCTTAACCTACCAACCAACCTCATATGCCTTTTTCAAGAAAATAGTGAGATAATGAATTCACTGATTGAAAGGTAATGATTATATACCCTACTGCATTATATTGACAAGATATATGAAACTTTTTTTTTTTTTGGTCGATCATGAGGCTTGAACTCAGGGCCTGGGCCCTGTCCCTCAGTTTTTTTTACTCAAGGCTAGAATTCTGCTACTTTGAGTCAAAGCTACAACTTCAGGTTTTCTGGTGATAATTGGAGATAAGAGTCTCACAGATTTGCCTGCCTGGGCTGGCTTTGAACCCTGATCCTCAGATCTCAGCCTTCTAAGTAGTTGAATTACAGGTGTGAGCCAGCACTTTTGTTTTTTTCATACATGACAGAATTTTCAAATAGCAAGCTAGGTCTGTTTCAACACAAAATTTCTGTTATAAGAATTAAGATTTGCCGGGCTCTGATGGCTCACGCCTGTAACCCTAGCTACTCAGGAGGCTGAGATCTGAGGATCGAGGTTCAAAGCCAGCCCGGGCAGGAGAGACCTTGAGACTCCTATCTCCAATAAAACCACCAGAAAACCGGAAGTGGCGCTGTAGCTCAAGTGGTAG
>NW_012282751.1:0-7346 GCF_000151885.1 Dipodomys ordii
TGGGAAGGTGGCTCAGTGGTAGAGCACTTGCCTTGCATGCCTGAGGCCCTGGGTTCGATTCCTCAGCACCACATAAGCAAAAAGAAAAAAGCCGGAAGTGACGCTGTAGCTCAAGTGGTAGAGCGCTAGCATTGAGCTGAAGAGCTGAGGGACAGTGCCTAGGCCCGGAAGTTCAGGCCCTACGACCGGATCCCCCCCCCCAAAAAAAAAATCAACTCCTTGTTTCTTAATATTTTCACCTTCTATATTGGTTTGGACACCTATCTGGGGTCTATCCAATCACTCACTTTCCACTGAGCCCACTCCCCACTTTCCCTATGGCTTTCATGAACTTGGGAATAAGTGTTGAGTGGGTATTTCAGAAAATATCAGCTACGGTATTCTGCAGGATCAATCAAATGAACCCCAAGTGTGTTTGAGTTCCAAAGGTCATCACACTATCAGAGAATGGAAAGGCTCCCTTCAGCTGTTTTTCTCCTTTAGTGATTTGATTGTTTTCACTAGGTAGCTTCATTTTGTGTCTCTTTTGCTGTGCAAGCCTCTTTTCCAAGCCTGCTGTTTTAAGTATGGAGACCTGCATCTCAATACCTAAAATATTGCCTCCACTCTTGCCCTGCCATCATGTGGATTTGTTCACTTCATGCCTATAATCTTAGCAACTCAGGAGGCTGAGATGTCAAGATTGCAGTTCAAGGTCAGCCCAGGCAGGAAAGTCTGTGGCACTCTTATCTCCAATTAACTACCAAAAGTCAGAAGTAGATCTGTGGCTCAAGTGGTAAACTGCTACCTCTGAGCACAAAAACATGGGGACAGCACCCTAGCTCTGAGTTAAGACCCAGTACTGGTGTGCGCATGCACACACACACACACACACACACACACACACAAAATGAGCCTGGAGTTACCAGGAGATGGGGTTGGAAAGTAGATGTCCCAGCAGGAGCCTGAAGGAAGAGCAGATGGCATCCAGTGCGCTCCAAGCAGAATGAACAAGGCAGAAGACTGAGTTTATTTTAAGACAGCATGGAGACAAATATGGGATATCTATGCAGCCAGGAAAAAATAAAAGGGCAACCTGCCCCTTGGAGTCTTCATTGCAGTGTTAGGCTTGAGACTAGACATCAGTCACCCTTAAGACTTATGGGTAATTATTGTTTTTATTGTTTTGTTTTTGCTAGTCCAGGGGCTTGAATTCAGGGCCTGGGCACTGTTCCTGAGCCTCTTTGTGCTCAAGGCTAACACTCTACAACTTGAGCCACAGCACCAATTCTGGCTCTTTCTAAGTAGTCTATTGGAAGTGTCTCATGGACTTTCCTGATAGGCCAATGAATCTCAGCTGGTAATTATTGTTTTTGTACCACATGTATTTCCTCATTCTTTGAGTCCATGAAAATCACAAGCATGACCAACTCCTACTGCAAAGAATGGACAGGCAAATGCAGCAGGATCTTCCCTGGCCATGACATAGATGCATGTCTGAGGTGTCTGGTGGTAACTGCAGAGGTCAGCAGCTCCTCTGCTTTGCCACTGACCCCTAAGGTATCCAGAAATTGAGCCAATCTGCTTAGTCCTGGGGCTTATGATGAAGCACCCTAATGAAGCAAGGCAAGTGAGTGTTCAGGCAATCTGGCCCTTTGCCTATCTGATAAGTAATTACTTATTAGCTAACTTCCAGGACTTACTTGTCATATGTCTTAGTTTGAGATCTCTTTTAATAGCTAGTTACTTATATGAAAGGATGATTGGTGAGGGTCAGAAAGACCTTCTGTGTCTCACAACAACTGAGTGCACCAGCTTTGCAAATATATTTTCTTTAAAAACAAAAACACCCAGCTTTTAAAATTGTTACTATAAAGGTGATGTACAGAGAGGTTACAGTTTTATGTTAGGTAATGATTACATTTCTTTCTGGACAATGTCACCCTTTGCGAACACATTTTCTAAATAGTGACAGAGACTTCATCTCTCTCTCTCTCTCTCTGTTTTGCAAAAACATTTCCTAAACAGCAACACTCTCTCTCTCTCTCTCTCTCTCTCTCATCCAGTATTTGTACTGCATTTCTGCCACAGCCCAGCCTCCAAGCTTGATTCTACAAATGTGTGGTTTCCCACTGACATCCAAGAAGAAAGAGCCCAGGACAGACTTTGTGCCAAATGAATTCACTCTCCACTCACTCTGGACTTTCCCTGAAACCTTTGCTTGTTCGCTTTTTCTTTCACTAGCCATTAACCAGAACTGCTTCCTTGACCCCAGGCCTGGTGGCTTGGTTCCCAGGGCTTACTGCTCACACCAATGAGTCTTTACAAACAACAAAACAATAACAGCAACAAAAAAATTTCCTCTCCACTCCCTTTTTCCTCTTGGAGCTGTGCCCATTCCCCAAACCCTACTGGCCTTTCTGAAGCTAAGTGGCTCTGTTGATCTGATGTCAGAAATGGAAACTCCAGGGTGGACCTATGAACTTTTGTTAGTCTCCGAAATTCTGTGTGAATCCCAGCTTACCTCTGCTTTTCTGGGAAGCAGGGCTGGAGCAGGGGAGTTGCTCAGCAGAGTTGTAAAGGACACTGAGCCAAGAGGAACTGCTGGAGATCAGGATCTTCTAGGAAAGCTATAGAAGGATTATCTAGAGAGTGACTCAAAGAATTGAGCAATTGTCATGTAGATAACTTGTGGAGCCAGGTGTTGGGGGCCAGGGAAATGGCCAACATAGAGGAAGTCAGACAGCTGGTTTCTACCGGCATGCCATGCTTTTATGGCCCAAGAATGGGAGTGGATGATTTCTGACAGGAACTTACATAGAAGATGCTTTTGCTGGAAAAGCACTGGTCCTAACTTAGGCCTGTTAGTATCCAAAGGCAACTGAAATCTTGATGTCCATATCTTTGTATCCATCTCTGCTCTGAGCTCTTCTCTCTGCAGCCATGAGATCTGAGAAGCATGGGACTCATGGATCACATTCTGGGACAAGTGTGAAACTGCCCCCACTTAGGAGAGCATAAGACCTTCCTTATTGTAATGAGGTGCCACCTGGCCATCCTGCAAGGCTAATAATGGAGTGTACCTTTGCCTGGAGTGCTTATTAATCATGCAGATCTCAATCCCTACCCCAGTTCTCCCTCTGTTTAAAGTTAATGCTGAAGTCTGCACCTTGCACATGGATGGAAATGCTTCCTCTGCCTCTTCCTGAGGTGCCCATACCACCTGATAAGCCTCTGTTCTCTGTTCTTCAGTGTTACTATTCTTTGTGTTCGGTGTATTGGGGCAAATGGAAAGACCTGACATGTTAGGACACCCAGAATTGGGCCTGTGCCTTTGAGCTTCTAGAGTTGGCCAGACTGAAAGTTTTAGATGTGTGTTCACAGAGACTTCCAGTGGAATACACGGGTACTATTTTCCTAGGTCAAGTTGGGGAGTTAGTCCTGACAGCTGGAATACTTGGGTAAGGGTCTGTGGTAAGGACATTACTGTAACATTTGCTGAGGAAGCTCAATGGAATGACTATCTGGCAGTTAGAAGGACATATTCAGGCATAACGCAGCCAAAGGGGTGACGAGATTTTAGTCTTGTGCTTCTCTCAGACCCATGAGTTTCCAGGGGCTGAGAGTGATTGGTAATGTCTGAAGGCATTTGGGATGGTCACTGCTAGAGTAGAGATGCACCTGGCAACTATGGGTGAAGGTCAGAGATACTGAGAAAGGTTGAATTAACAGATTGTCTGTGCCCAAAGAGGTAAATTTATCTAGCACCTTAGTTGAGACCTTTACCTGAGTTCTGAGACGTGCAAGGTCATAAATTAGCTACAGAAGAGGAGCAGTCCTTCCAGGATCTGGATCAAAGATGAGGAGGCTGTAACTGTTAATAGCAAGGGTCTACATATCGAGTCAAATATGCCTTGCACAAACAGCTCATTCGGAAGACAAAGCCTTTGACTTAAAGAAAATATGGGATAAAAAATATGGGATAAAAATATGGTTAGGGTATGCAACAAGACCCCAAGGGCAGCCTCTGAAGTTGCCCAGGGAAGGGCTGCTTCTCAAGCTGACAGGATGTTAGCAGGAGACAGGGGGCTTCTCTAAGGGCTGTTTGGCTGGGAGGTTAGGGTATGCAGCAGCTGGGCTACCCTACCCTTTCAGATCATAAATATAGTGGTTTTTATTCTCACAGCCAGCCTTAAAAGCATAGGATCCCACCATTAAGGCAACAAGATCTGTTGAAAGCTTATTATGACATATTATTGCTCAATAGAGAATTAGTTCTTTGTGATGCACTTAACTCCTTAGTTTTCCTGGATGACTTAAGAGTTGCTCAAAAAGTTTAGAGGCTGCCCTGCTATTTTAATTCATGTAACAGCATAGAAAGAATGCAGTTCTAGGCCCTGGGAGCCTGTTGCTTTGCCCCTGTGGCCTTGGTTTTGCTCACCTGACAGGTGAATTGGTCCAGTACCTGATCTCTAAGCCCCTAGGATGCACATGGTGCACCAAAGGGAGGCACAATGCAACGATTCTCTTGGTCTCATGGGGGCTTGTATTTCTCCCCACTATCTAAAATAAGAAGATATTCTCCTGGTTCCAGTGTCTATAATCCCAGCAATTTATGAGGCTAAAATCCGAGGATCACGGTTCCCAGCAAAGTTCCCGAGACTTTTTATTCCCAATTTACCAGTCAATTGACCTGAAGTGGAGGTATGGTTTAGGCAGTAGAATGCCATTCTTGAGTAGAAAAAGCCAAGTAAGAGCATGAGGTCCTGAGTTCAAGCCCCAATACTGGTAACTGTTAGCATTATGCCCACCTTTGGACCTCAGATCCACCCAGACCTGAGCTCCTCCCAGCCCTAGAGTTCCAGCCATACAGCTGGCCCCCCTCTCTCTCTGCCCAGACCCACCTGACCACACACCTAACTCCCAGCCCCCAGACCCTCCTGCTACCTGGATACGGATGGATGGCATGTACTCTCTCTCCTGGGAAATATGGCCCCTCTAATAAACCTTGTAATTTTCTCCTGTGCCTGCTTGCCTCCATGTGGTCCCCTGGGAAGGATGTAAAGGATTCCTTTCAGTACCCCCCACCTCCACCCCAGGCATACACACACACACACACACACACACACACACACACACACACACACACACACACAAGTTGCTGCAGGTTCTGGGTATAAAGAAATCCTTGTGTTTTTCTGACTCAGAAGGTAAAGGGTTTGGGGAAAGGTTGAGAATCATCTTGTCTTGGAAATGAGAAGAGCCGCCAGCCTTCCTTGGACAATTCTTCCTGCATTTAGTGCCAGCCTTCCTTGGACAATTCTTCCTGCATTTAGTGCCTGGGGCAGGTGACTCACCCTCCACCAATTTTCCTGCCACACCTCTTTTCCCACTTACCTGTCACTTCCAGGTGTGCAAAAGAAATGAGAGGATCCTAGCTAAGTTTGCTTTTTCAGATAGAAACCTTCCCCTGCCCCCTAAATATTGCTCGGTTCAACAGAAGTATGTGCCCAACACTGCAGATTTATTTGCTACATCTGACAAACCCCGTGGGAAGGGGAAGAGAAAGGAGCAATGCGGAAGTGGTCTGAGCTGGGACTGCATCTCACTACTCACCACCCAGAACTTGGCCCTTGACTTCCCCAATGCTCTTCTCCTGTTGGTGTCAGGCTTCCAGAAGGCAGAGGATTGGCTGCTGGCAGGTCCGACAGCCGGAGGAATTTTATGTTGACATGATGGGGGAATGCTAGGGGATTCCCCAGGGGAGTCGAAGGGCAGATAGTAACATCTGGGGTTCACTCCAAGCCAGTTGCCTGCAAGAATCACGATCTGAAGCAACTGCAACAAGACCCCAAGGGCAGCCTCTGAAGTTGCCCAGGGAAGGGCTGCTTCTCAAGCTGACAGGATGTTAGCAGGAGACAGGGGGCCTCTCTAAGGGCTGTTTGGCTGGGAGGTTAGGGTGTGCAGCAGCTGGGCTACCCTACCCTTTCAGATCATAAATATAGTGGTTTTTATTCTCAGTGTACTATTCTGAAATGAAACTGCAAAGATTTGCTTTGTTTTTTTTTAATCTTAATGTTTTAGTGCTAGTGCTGGGGCTTGAACTCAGGGCCTAGACATCCTTCCTTGACTCTACCATTTGAGCTACTTCCAGCTTTTTGGTGTTTAATCAGACATAAGAGTCTCATGCCCTGCCTCAATCCTCAGATCTCAGCCTTTCTGAGAGCTAGGATCACAGGCATGAGTCACCTGTGCCTGGCTAAGATTTGCCTTTAAATTTGCACCATGTGCACTGACTGTGATGTAATGGAGCAGTGAGCTTCTGTCTTTGTGCTAAGAGATACTTGAAACCCAGCTTCTACCTGTCCTGATCTAGGCGTGGTGTATTCATTGACTTGTGTAATTTTAGTGATCTTAGTGTTAACAATGTGACTTTACAAAATTGTCCACAATTTTTAGTAAAGTTGCAAACACACACACACACACACACACACACACATCTACCCTTGATTGCAACTAAAATACAATAGCAATTTCAGTGTATTATAACCAGGTGCAAAAGCTTTACCTTCTTCTTATTTTATTGGAAAATGGAGTTGTTCTGAGATGGTGACTTATATAGGTTTGCTACCTACATGCATGTTCAGTGATGTATTTAGAAATCATACAGAACATAGGATGGTTTGCATTTTGTGGGCTGAAGTGAGATAAAGAGTATGTCTCATATCCTTGGACCACACACACACACACACACACACACACACACACACACACACACCATGTATATATACACGGTATATATATAGAGAGAGACACACATATACATATATGTAGTATAGATGCCATATATATGGCATCTATACACTATATCTATGTCATATATACACTATATATATGATAAATAGATAATGTTATTTATAGCCAAGTGCCAGTCGCTCATACCTGTAATCCTAGCTACTCAGGAGGCTGAGAACTGAGGATTGTGGTTTGAAGCCAGACTAGGCAGGAAAGTCTGCAAGGCTCTTATCTCCAATAAACTACTTAAAAAAGCTGGAAGTGGTTCTGTGACTCAAGTGGTAGAGTGCTCACTTTGAGCAAAAGAAGCTCAGGTAGAGTGTCCAGACCCAGAGTTCAAGCCCCAGGACCAGAAAAAAAAATGCAAGAATTACATGCAAGAATTCTGTTTCAAGATAGTTTTGTTTATTTCCTTTTCCTTATTATTTTAAGTAGTTGTGTAAAGGAGTCGCCATTTACAAAGTAGCTTATGAATACAATATATCTGACACTTTTTTTTTTTTGGGTCCGGTTGTGGGGCCTGAACTCTGGGCCTGGGCACTGTCCCTCAGCTCTTCAGCTCAAGGCTAGCA
>NW_012282752.1:0-1058 GCF_000151885.1 Dipodomys ordii
CCCAGGGCCTCATGCATGCAAGGCAAGCGCTCTACCACTGAGCCACCTTCCCAGCCCTGAATTTTTTTCTTCTCATAATGCAACACTGTCCCAGAGAAGGGAGTTCGCCTGAGCTTTTGGTTTAAGCGTGAAGAAATACAAAAGTGCCTTCTGTGAATAATTCATGGTAGGGTTCGGTTGCTTTTCTTTCAGTGTGGAGAGAAATGAAGGACCACAACTGAACATCAATATAAATTGAAACAACCACAGAGGATGGATTGGAAGGTTGGTACAGTTTACAGGATTAAAAACAGTAAGAACTCAAAACCTTAAAAAAAAAGGCATCTCTAAGGCAACTACTGGCAACATAGACAATTCTATTATTCAATAGCTTATTGTCATTGTCACTAGAGACTGTCCTCAGAAAAGGTACTCTAATTTCCTGATCATGTAGAGGTTTGCATTGTTTTAATTTATTTTTTCCCTCTGCCTTTCAATATATTTGGAAACATGAATTTCAAATTGTTTTCTCCTTCAATACTAGTATAATAGTTGGTGTTGGCAATAAAATATGCAATTAGAAGAGATCATTTTGGCTTTTCTTAGTAAATGTTTGTTGACTTCATGAGTCAGCCAGGCAATCTGATTCATTTAGAAACATTTACATAGCCTATCAAAAGCATAGTTTTCTTTTTTTTCTTTTTTTGCAGAGCTAAGGATTGAACTCAGGGCCTTGCGCTAGCTGGGAAAGTGCTCTTCCACTGAGCTAATCAATATAGGGATTAATATGGAGATTAAATCAATATAGAGATTAAATGGAAATGTCCTTGGGTGCGTGGGGAATGAAGTAATCAAAAACCAAGTTAGGGATGATGGACTAGGTCTCTAGTTCTGGCCTTGCTACAAAAAGAAAAGAAAAAGCCGGGTGCTGGTGGCTCACACCTGTAATCCTAGCTACTCAGGAGGCTGAGATCTGGGGATCGTGGTTCAAAGCCAGCCCGGGCACGTAAGACCGTGAGACTCCTATCTCCAATAAAACCACCAGAAAACCGGAAGTGGCGCTGTAGCTCAAGTGGTAG
>NW_012282753.1:0-1149 GCF_000151885.1 Dipodomys ordii
AAAGACTTAAAGAGAAACTTCTCTGAAGAAGAAAGAAGGATGGCCAATAGACACATGAAGAAATGCTCAACATCCCTAGCCATCAAAGAAATGTAAATCAAAACAACATTGAGATACCACCTCACCCCAGTTAGAATGGCTATAATCAAGAACTCTAATAACAGAAGTTGGAGGGGATCTGGACAGAACGGAACCCTACTGTATTGTTGGTGGGAGTATAAACTTGTCCAACCACTTTGGAAAGTAGTATGGAGGTTCCTCAGAAGACTCCACAGAGAGCTCCCCTATGACCCAGCAATCCCACTTTTGGGTATTTACCCAAATGATCACAACAAGACCATACTGAAGCTACCAGGACAATTATGTTTATTGCAGCATTATTTACCATAGCTAATATTTGGAACCAACCCAGAAGCACCTCAGTAGATGAATGGATCAAGAAAATGTGGTATATATACACAATAGAATTCTTCCATTAGGAAGAATTATATTGCCCCATTTGTTAGGAAATGGAAAGACTTGGAAAAAATTATATTAAGTGAAATAAGCCATGCACAAAAAACATAGGTCCTATGGTTTCCCTTATTTGCAATAACTAGGATACAGCTGAGACAAACAGAAAAGTCAGGTAAGATGATGTTAAGGAAAATGAACCCCATGACAAGGACACAAGTGTTTATTTCTTTCTTGTTATTGTTTCTAACGTATTTATAAGGTACCACATGATTTCTTTGTTTTTATTTTTGTATGTCCCTCCCCCAAGGAATAATCCTTGTTTTCACTGTATTTGATGTTGGTATAATATGGGGAGCAGAAGGGAAAAAAATAAATTGTTTAAATAGGGATACAGTTTGATCCATTACAACAATGAGATGTACAAAACAGTATGTCAGAAAACTAACTTTACAATTTAGGCTTGGGGGGGAGTGTAGTTGTGGAGATTGGAGGGAAGGGATGTTAGGGGGAAAACAAAACAGGAGGCAACAATGCTTGATAAGAAATGTACTCATTTTCGACATAAGGACTTGTACTTACAACTTTGGTGGGGTGGGGTGAGGAGGATTGGGCGGAGGATGGGAAGGGATGGGAAGGGGAAACAAAGGAGGAGGCTACAATGCTTGATAAGAAATGTACTCATTATCTTGCCCA
>NW_012282754.1:0-2583 GCF_000151885.1 Dipodomys ordii
TGGGTCCGGTCGTGGGGCCTGAACTCTGGGCCTGGGCACTGTCCCTCAGCTCTTCAGCTCAAGGCTAGCGCTCTACCACTTGAGCCACAGTGCCACTTTCAGCTTTTTTCTTTTTTCTTATGTGGTGCTGAGGAATCGAACCCAGGGCCTCAGGTATGCAAGGCAAGCACTCTACCACTGAGCCACCTTCCCAGCCTTGCTCCTTTTATTTTCTAAAGGTGAGAACAAAACTGACATTCTCATTTTTAAAAAGTGTTTGTACATTATTGTTTATGTTGAATACGATGGGACTCAGTTTTTGTTTTTGTTTTTGTTTTTGTCTTTTAGAAACTGTTCCCATTTCAGAACAACTGAATGGGCTGTTTAGGCCATGGTCAAGTTCACTTCTCACCCATTCTTTGCATATTCAGTTTCCCTTTCTGTTCCACACATTGTTCACTACAGGGAAAATCCACTTTGTGCCTATAGCAATGACAACAATCAATTCCTAACACTTAAATCATTTTGGCCAACATGAAGTATGTAGCTTGGATCCTGTAGCTTGCTTTGCTTGGGTGGTTCTGTCTTCCTGATTTCATCATAAAACATCTTGACCACCCAGAAATAATGTTTCCTTCTTTATAAAATATGTTTCTTTTTTTTCCCAGGAAAGAAATTGCATAGAACTGAAACATTTGGATTTTGTAATGGATGGACTAGATTCAAACCAACAATAAGATATTTTGCCAAGTTCGAGTCAGATAGGATAAGTAAGTTCTGGCGTTACATTATACAGTAGTGTGATGATAGATAATGATAATTTACTGTGCATCTCAAAGCTAAGGGCTGGGACATTACTCAAGTGGTAAAGTGTCTGCCTAGCAAGTGTAAGGCAGGTATAAATCCCAGTACTACTGAAAAAAAAATAACCTGGGCATCAATTGCTCATACCTAAAATCTTAGCTATTCAGGAGGCTGAGATCTGAGGGTCGTAGTTCAAAGCCAGCCATGTGGAAAAGTCCAGATGACTCATTCTTATCTCCAATTAACCAGCAAAAAGCTAGAAGTGGAGGTATGGCTTAAATGTTGAAAAAATCAAGCAAAAGTTCAAGGCCTTGAGTTTAAGACCTATGGGCATTGATTAATTAACTAATTTAATTAAAATTATAGTTTTAAAAAAGGAATGGTACAAGGCTGATGGCAGTTGGAGCTGAAGTTTGGTGGGTTAGAAGGGGATTAATTTTTCCCCTTGACTTTTTGTTTATATTTCATAACAAAAAGTTTTTTAACTCCTATTTTTTCACATCTGGTTTTGAAATTTGTATCCTACTGGACAGGAAGAAGAAGCATGGCTTGTGTAGCTCAACATTGGACTTCTGGTAGTATAACTGTTCCACTTTAGGGAAGAGGCATAGCCCAGCCTCCAAAAATGCCCATCTGGACCATGTCTGAGTTAGATTATCTTATGGGGCTCACTGGATGACCAAACAATCAGGCCTGGGTGCCAATTTGGGGCCAATTTTTATGACTTTACATGTAGCTCATGGTCTCTTTGTCTACTTTATAAATGAGGACTTGCTTGAGGGTTAGAAACAATGCATAAGAAATATGCAATGCCTAGCTAATGTCCAATATGCAATCATTTCTAATAAAAAGCAGTCTTGGGAGACTCTCCCTTGATGTGAGAAAGTTTTTCCTGGAAGGTCTGAGTTAGTTCTTTGTTCTAATCTAGAACTTCATGCACTCCCAGGTCACCTATTAATCCTTTTATGTAAGTTATTCATAAATCTTTCTTTAGGATTTGGGCTAAGAATTTGAAAGAAATGTTTCTTTTAAACATAATAAATTGGGAGAAGGTTTAAAATTACTCTAAGAAACCCTTCTATTGGGCTGGGTTATCATCTTTATGCTCCTTTAGAGTTTGCTTACTAGAAGCCACATGGCTGTTTAAATAGAAAGCACCCAGTTTCCTAAAAGTAGGGGATCCTTGGTGGTGGTGAATAACAGACTAACACCATGCATTGATATTTTTCAATAGTTTTCTTTTTTCTTTTTCCTTCCTTCCTTTCTTTTTTTTTTCTTTCTTTCGTGGTGGGGATTGAACTCAGGACCTTGCACATGCTAGGAAAATAATCTACCACCAAGATATCTCTTTAGCCCCCAATAGTATTTAAACTTTTTTTTTTTGGTTAATAAAAGTAGCATGAGCCAGGTGCTGTTGGCTCATGCCTGTAATCCTAGCTACTCAGGAAGCAGATATCTGAGGATCACACTTTGAAGCTAGCAAGGGCAGGAAATATCTGTGAAACTTTTATCTTCAAATAACCAGTAAAAAGCTGGAAGTGGAGCTGTGACTTCAGTGATAGAGTGTCAACCTTAAGTGAAAAACTAAGGGACAGCACCCAGGCCCTGAGTTCAAATTCAAGTACTGGTATGTGCGTGTGTGGGCACACACATAAAATATAAAAATTCTCGCCGGGCGCTGGTGTCTCATGCCTGTAATCCTAGCTACTCATGAGGCTGAGATCTGAGGATCGCGGTTCAAAGCCAGCCCGGGCAGGAGAGACCGTGAGACTCCTATCTCCAATAAACCACCAGAAAACT
>NW_012282755.1:0-1358 GCF_000151885.1 Dipodomys ordii
TACACGTAGCGGGGGATGGGACCTCCCATGGGGAAAGCAGCCTGTTCCTCTGTCTCCAGCAGCTTCCGGGTCACCTGCAGCCTCTGTATCTGATATTCAGGATTCCAGGGCACTGCTGTAGGGACAAAGGCCATGTCCTCTGCCCAGACCCAGTTCTCTAGTCCTGTGTGAGGTAAATGAGAGAGATGGTCATGCAGCCAAACCATCCCTGTATGATCTCTGCCCCCACCTAGCATGAGGACACCTCTTCCTTCCCTTCTCTCCCTCCAAGATCACCCCCTCTCCAAAGATTTGGAGAAAGCCTTTCTCTCTTATGGCATTTCTAGTAATATGTGTGTGTGTGTGTGTGTGTGTGTGTGTGTGTGTGTGCATGTGAGTGCGCACACGCCACTTCTGGGGCTTGGACTCAGGGCCTGGGCACTGTCCCTGAACACTTTTTCTTAAGGCTAGTCCTCTACCATTTGAGCCACAGTTCCATTCCTGGCTTTCTGGTGATAAGAGTAACACACACTTTTCTGCCTGTGCTGGCTTAGATTTAAATCTCCTAAGTAGCTAGAATTACAGTTGTGAGCCACCAGTGCCCAGTAACAGTAATTGTTTTTGAGATAGGGTGTGATTTTTTGCCAGGCTCTCTGGTCTATTATTCTTCTATTTCAGGCTTTTCTTTATAGCTGGGATGATAGGTGCACATGACCATGCTCTGCTTCTTCCACTGAGATGGAATCTTGTGAATTTTTCTGTGCTGGCCTGAAACCTCAATCTTCTGAACCTTAGCTTCCCCAGTACCTAGAATGACTACCATGGACAACCGTGCTTTACTATGACTTGAGATGGGGATTCAAGAACTTTTCTGCCAGGGCTGGCCTCAAATCACTATCCTCCTCATCTCAGCTTCCCAAGTAGCTAGAATTCCATGCCTGAGCCACAGGTACCCAAATTATAAATTGCATATCTACATCATATGCTTTTGTATGTTTAATGTTTCAGATGAAAACTTACAGCTGGACAAGGAGCATCCTCCGATCCCCTTACTCCTATCAGGATGTCTTACCTGCCACATCCAGATCCACCTTGAAGTGAACACTGTGGGTGTGAACTGTGCCCAGCGTGTGCTCCCCAACTCGGTTTCCATACTTTAGGGCATCACCGAAGAGGAACACTGAGCTGATGTAGCCCGTGGTGTGGACCTTGACTTCTATGGCCCCATTGGGATGGAAGATCATATCCCACACATAGTCATAGTTGAGCATGGTAGAAACAGATCTGACCACTAACACAGTCTCCGCAAGGCCCCCAAAATAGTAAGAGTCGAATTCTGAGTGGTGTCGCCGCAGTGGAAGACCCTGGTTCTGTTCAAA
>NW_012282756.1:0-5679 GCF_000151885.1 Dipodomys ordii
GATCTCTCCTGCCCGGGCTGGCTTTGAACCGCGATCCTCAGATCTCAGCCTCCTGAGTAGCTAGGATTACAGGCGTGAGCCACCAGCGCCCGGCTGGGACAGTGGATCTTAATTACTGCTTCTCTTCTGTATAAAAACCAGTGCCACTCACCTCCTCCCGCCTCCTTCAGCCTTTTCTTCTTCTTTTTTTCTTTTTGTCAGTTGTGGGGCTTGAATTCAGGGCCTGGAGATAAGAGTCTCATGGGGGACTTTTTTGCCTAGGCTGGCTTCAAACCACAATCCTCAGATCTCAGCCTCCTGAGTAGCTAGGATTACAAGTGTGAGCCACTGGCACCTGGCTTTTTTTTTTCTTTTTGAGTAGGGCAAGGTTTTCTTTTCTTTTTTTTTAAATTAAGTAATTGTACAAAAGAATTCCCAGTCAACATGTCAGTTTATAAGTACAATGCATCTTCATCGATACCATCCCTTTTCATCATTCTCCCCCTTTCCTCTCAAACTCAAATTTCCTAGCAACTTCAGTCTTACCGAGCTTCATCAGAGTCTTCTGTGGTGTCCAGACTTGAAGTAGGGGGAGTGTGGATTGCTTTGTAAAGGTGGTGATATCAGCAGATGTT
Organism: Dipodomys ordii; assembly: GCF_000151885.1. Classification (NCBI taxonomy): domain Eukaryota; kingdom Metazoa; phylum Chordata; class Mammalia; order Rodentia; family Heteromyidae; genus Dipodomys; species Dipodomys ordii. The sequence goes on from NW_012282756.1 coordinate 615, forward strand.
GTCTGGGCCCCAAAGGTCCCTCTGGAAGGTCCTTCCTTCCTCTGAAAAGTTCTTCCTTCTGTGGGGCCCAAGGCTGACCATGTGGCTATTGAGCCAGCAACCAGAGCAATTGTACTCCCCACCCACCCAGGCCCAGAAACTCTCTGGCAATTGGCTAGGAAGGGAAGGCAGAATGATGTTACCCCAGAAAGCCATGAACATGGCTTTCGAAGTTCCTTCTGGCTTCCAGAATCTATCTCAGAGCTCAGCATGTAACAGGTACTAGCTAGGGGTAGTTGATCCCACTCAGGATGAGGAGGAAGGGGCCCCCACAGGAGCTTCATGGGCCTCTTCTCCTGGTCTCTGCCTTCTAGAGGTAATCAGCGAGGGGGGGAAAAATAAGGCTGCCAGACTGCTGGAGCCCACAGGGATTTTGTGAGCTTTGTTTTTCCTTAGCACTGTCTGCAGAGGTGAGGACATGAATAAAAGAACAGGCAAAGATTTACTGTTCTCACATCTTGGCAGTGAGTCCCGTATTTGTACAGCAGATCTGGAGGGTTGGGGCTAGAGCAGGTAAGAGGGCTGCTGGTGCTCGGACAAAGTCAGACCCTTCAGAGTTCTGGGATGCTGCTGTAGGTGAGGCTGGGAGGGGCGTGTTTAGGCCACTTCTCCTGCACCACTCTCCAGTGAGTCCCCATGTGTGAAATAGGCAGTGAGCAAGGGTTGAAGTTAGCAAATCCATGGCTTGGGCAGCTGGGGTCCGAGAGTCTAACCCAGTGCAAGACGGACTGACGGGATAACATGGTGTCTGTGGAGACCCCAAAGGAAAGGATCCCAGCTAATTTGCCTGCCATGTATGGTCTTTGCAAAGGCACATGTCTAGGATTGCCTAGTCTTGGTCTAGGGTAGGGTGGGCCTGGGCTGGTGCTGGGACTTTGAACTCGAACATGACCTTGGACAAGGTCCAGTGTGACCTCCTCATGTCTGTCCAAAGTTATACGATCTATGTTTCGGTGATGTTATACTTCTCCTGAGGCCACCAGAACAAACTTTCAAGTCTGGAGGAAGAGGAAGGAGGAGAAAAATTTGAGGAAGGCCGATGCAAAGCTCCACAGGACTTCTCTTCCAACAGTGACAGAGGCAGCTCAGATTCTTGTCAGTTTTTGTGTATGGGGTATCCTCCCTCTTGGAGAATAATGTCAAGAAAATTCTCATGCAGAGAACTGTACCTTTTCCTTAACGAACATATCCTCACCCTTCAGGAGTGTCCTAAGAGTACCCTGCCCTCACCACACACATTCACACAGTGTCTCAGCACCCTACCCGTAGGCAGGATCATAAACTAGCAGAATCAACCACAATGGTCAAAGACAAGAAATACAGACCTTGTAATAGCAGACATGCATGTCTGCAGGGAGGTTATCTTTCCATGGGGCTCCTGATTTTCAAGCTATCTTCTTTCATAATGTTTAACATCTGTGGAGCTGGAACAAGAGTGTGAATGGAAGCTCACACTAATAAAAGGAGTACATCCAGCTAACACTTTTTAAAATTAAAAAAAAAGCTCCATCCCTTCACCAGAGCAAACATATCCTTTTAAGGATATGATGGGCCAGATTCAAATGTCAGCTTCTCAGATCCTTGTATTTCTGCAGATGAGAAGTGCTGGCTTGTGGCCAATCTTTTCTTCACACCCCTGATAACAGCCTCCTTCACAGAGGACCTCGGCGCAGACATGGGACATGCCACCCTTCTTAGGTGTGTGCCCACCAGGTGGGTCTGCCCTCAGAGGAAAAGGTCTGTGTAACTTCTGGGGAGTGGACTTAGGACCAGGTAAATTCTATGGGCTAGAAGAGGGGGTAGGGCATACGACTCCAGCCTGTGCTCTTCATTCTTGAGGGAGGGTTTGGTCGACAAAGGATGGGGAGAGCAGGTTACAGGAAGAGGGTGAGGAACTAACTTCAAGGGGGCTTCACTGTCAAGGTCACACAAGGACAGACAGGCTCCTACCTTGCTCTGGTCTTAGTCTTGCAGGACTGGGTCCTGTCCAGAAAACAACACCAGAAGATGGAGGGATTCTTTTGTCCAACCTTTATGGGGATTGATGCTTACTCTTGCCCAGTGAGTATGACAGAATTAGGGTGACCGGAACAGATCTATCTCTTAAAGTACCATAAAGTACCCCATGACTACATTTCAGGAAGCTCCATCTCACATCAGCTCAGGCTTCAGGATGCTCCCTGGACTCATTTTCAGTGGAAAAATACTCAGAGTGATTCATTATAATCCCCACTCCCAAGGCCTCCCAGAATTTAAATGAGATAAACATTGAGAGGAAACTGTAGCTTACAAATAGAGTGCACTCAGAACTCTCACAGAGCTGCCTTTAATAAAAATGAATGTGACTCAAAGCTAATTAGGAAAAAAAAACAACCCGGATGTGCAGGGTCAAGGAAAGGCTGAGCGAGAAGAACTGGGCTATAAATCCACATGCATTTTGAAGAGATTGGAATTGAACTAAGTTGCCAGTGGGGATACTCACAAAAACAGTGGGGTAAATATGAGAGCAGTCAGGAATTCAGGCCCATGTGCATGAGTGTGTCACTCAGATATTAGTTGTTATTACGTGCGTGTGTGTGTGTGTGTGTATGTGTGTGTGTGTGGTGTATGTGAGACATTTGGGAGTTTGAGAAGGAGAAAAGAGTGCTGACTAGCAGCTTAAAAGCCTATATTCTGGTCTTGGAAGGTGACTCAGTGGTAGAGCACTTGCCTTGCATGCATGAGGCCCTGGGTTCGATTCCTCAGTACCACATAAGCAAAAAAGAAAAAAAGTCGCAAGTAGCGCTGTGGCTCAAGTGGTAGAGCACTAGCCTTGAGCTGAAGATCTGAGGGACAGCGCCCAGGCCCAGAGTTCAGGCCCCTCGACCAGACCCTAAAAAGAAAGAAAGAAAGAAAAAGGAAGGAGGAGGGAGGGAGGGAATGAGGGAAGGAAGGAAGAAGGAAGAAAGGAAGGAAAGAAGGAAGGCTTAATAGCTCATGGTGCTGGAGGCTGGGAAATCCAATACAGCGGAGCTAAATCTGTAAGATCCTTCTTGCTGCATCAAGGAAAGTCAAGGGACGGTGACACAGGGATGTTGCCAAACTTGCGACATTACACTCTTCACCAATATATAGGCATTCATGTGTGTTCGGGGGCGGGGTCATATGGTGAACACCTTCCAGCACTTTCCTTCCAAATTAAGTTTCCAGCACATGCTTTTCTGGAGCACATTCAAACCATAGCAGAGATCAAGTCAAGTAAAAGAAGAAAAGACTTTGGAGGTAGAGGACAGCTCAGCAGATGTAAAAGGCTGTGGTTTCTAACCTGTGTCAAGAAAGCTGCCGGTTGTCCTGTTCATCCAGATTTGTTGTCTTTCTCTTAGGTACCATGTCCCATGTAAACCAAGAGTACCAGACCAAAAAGGTAACACTGCCCTCCGAGTGCTCAGTATCTAGCTGGAAACACACTGAAGAGTGGTCTGATGTATTATTTGTCGTACAGAAGAGATACGAAGTATTTTGAAAGAGTTCACAGCAATTCCTTTACAATTATTTGCAGATAGATGCTCGTTGATGAAAGAGGGTCAATGGGGGTAAATATGGAAATTTCCCGCTTATCCTCAGCATGTCACATTTTAAGAAAGCCAATAGAGGCAGATAGTGTTTTGATCAGAACTTTAGAAGCATGCTTCCATGTCAACATATTTGCACAGAAAAAAAGACCGAAGACAAAATGCTGCCTGTGCTTGGTGGTGTGGCTAGCCTTGGTGGCACTGCTTGTAAGAGAAAAGACTAAGACTTCCTGTGGCACAGCGCCCCCTCCCTCACGTGTGTGTGCTTTACATGATCACCAGTGTCTGTAAGCTGAGTCCTTCCAGAGCACAGACCAGAGTCTCAGTGGAAACCTGGGCTCTAAATCTGACCATCACTCTATGCCTCTGGGTCTCATTTTCCTCATTTGTACGACAGGAGTAAGACTGACTCAAATATTCTTGTTATAAAACTGGAGCAATATCAAAAATATTATTATTTTCTAGTCCTGGGGCTTGAACTCTGGCCCTGGATGCTATCCCTGATTTTTGTGCTCAAGGCTAGTGTTCTACCATTTGAGCCACAGCTCTACTTTTGGATCTTTTTGTCATTTATTGGAGATAGTCTCATGGACTTTCCTGCCCAGACTGGCTTTGAACCACGATCCTCAGATCTCAAACTCCCGAGTAGCTAGGATTACAGGCATGAGCCACGGCACCCTGCTCAAAGGTATTATTAACATGTAGGAACAAGAAGTAGTCACGGGGGCTGATTAGGAACCCACATTTATTGGGAAGGAAACCTTCCATGGGTGTGGACAGGCATGGTATGAGAGGCATGACCATCCCCTCTTTCTCCCTCCATCCTTTCTTCTTTCTTCTTCCTTCCCTTCCTTCTATATTATTAAATACCTGAGTGTCCCAGTTTAGTAGGAGTTTGCAGCCAGGGGAGGAGAACCTTGGAGATGTACGCCAGTGATTTCAGAATGGGGCTAAAGACAGGATGCAATCAGGAGTGCAAGGGAGCTATGGACTCTGCTTGACATCCACCTTGGCTGGTGAGGGTCAGAGGTGAGCTGGGGTGGGATTGTGACAGGGAGGGGAAGAGCAGGCACTTGGGAATCAAAAGAACAGTGGGAATATCTGACATCTCCTGGGACATAGCAAATCACGCTGTGTGGATGACGTGAGACTGATACCAGGGAGTTAGAATTTGTGAAGGAAAGGTTGCTGAGCACTTGTCTCCAGGCACCCTCACTTGGTCTTGTGGGAAATGGGAGGACTTCCTGAAGGTTTCCAGGCAGGAGACAGTCATCGTTGTAAAATGGAGCACTTGTTCTTGGGAGAGGCCTGTAGAAAGGCTTGAGGGACACAGTCATATTTTTGTAACAACTACAGAGGGGTTCCAAATATCTCTAAGAATTTGTAGAGGGCTGGGAAGGTGGCTCAGTGGTAGAGCGCTTGCCTTGCATGCTCGAGGCCCTGGGTTCGATTCCTCAGCACCACATAAGCAAAAA
>NW_012282757.1:0-2739 GCF_000151885.1 Dipodomys ordii
TGGGGGGGGTCCGGTTGTGGGGCCTGAACTCTGGGCCTGGGCACTGTCCCTCAGCTCTTCAGCTCAAGGCTAGCGCTCTACCAGTTGAGCCACAGCACCACTTCCGGCTTTTTTTCTTTTTGCTTATGTGGTACTGGGGAATCGAACCCAGGGCCTCATGCATGCAAGGCAAGCGCTCTACCACTGAGCTTCCTTCCCAGCCCCTATACCCATTTTAATACATATCAAGCTCATTATAATTCTTACATTAAACTTAGAACTCTTACCAGCACTAAACTGTCCATGTTCACACTTTTAAAAATTATCATCAAAACAAAATACATGGGGAATGTTTGAGAAAATGTTTGAGAAAAGAGACGGAAGTTTTAATCACTTTTGAGAAATAACGAGAAGCAGAAGTATCAGACAGACATATAGGCAAAAAATCAAGTTGAATAAAATATCATGAAGTAAGTATGGTGATTATTATATCTAATTAAGTAACAAACCCTATTGCTATTCTGTTTTATCAGGAAGCATGACAATAAAAGATTTTCATATATTTCATAGGATGGCTTAGATAAAGGAAAATAAATATCACATTTCTAAACTGGCATGATCCTGTTTATAACCTCATTTTATACATAAGCATAGATGATTTAATTTTAACTTTCTTTTTTTGTGGGGGATGGGGGTCTGGTCATGGGGCCTGAACTCTGGGTCTGGGCGCTGTCCCTCAGCTCTTCAGCTCAAGGCTAGCACTCTACCACTTGAGCCACAACGCCACTTCCGGCTTTTTTCTTTTTGCTTATGTGGTGCTGAGGATTTGAACCCAGGGCCTCAGGCATGCAAGGCAAGCACTCTACCACTGAGCCACCTTCCCAGCCCAATTTTATCTTTCTGTAAAGAACCTTAATAATTTGTAAAGAAGCCTTTACAAATTTCTACAGTGGAAATTCTTTACTACAAATACTTTAATTTTAAGCTATGAGAATGGCATCTGTAAGAATGGAGGTAGAAGAAATATACAAACCTGCCTCATAGAAGCTAATACCACACCTCTCTAGCACTACTGTAGAAGCTAATAACTATCCCTATTAAGCAGATGAGGAAAGTGAGAGTCAATGAGATGTTGACACTTGTGTGGGATCACACAATAGATGTATGGGAGACATGTGCTTCTAATCTGATATGTTAGATTACAAGTTCCACTCTTCTTTGATGGAGAATTCAATCTGGAACACATCAGCAAGTCAATGAAGAAAGTAAAGCGAACATAGGCACCCCTCATCCAGGAGTAAAAAATTAGAACACAAAGAAATAGTCACATGCTAAGCAGATCTTCCATAAAAGATGTCAACAGGGAAGAAAGCTCTGGTAGCAGAGAGTGACGGTGATGTTTCTCAGAAATACAAAGATAGTAAGAATCAAGTCTTTTCTTTATCATTGGTCGTTCCTCTATCCTAGCCCCTCGCTTTCTTTCAAATCGGCCACTGTCCTTTGTCCTTAGTAAAACCACAGTGAATTTCTCCTTAGTCGGTAGTATTGCTTCCCCACATTTCTTAGTTTTTTTAATCTGACATGGTTTTTTCTGTTCCCCAGCTTGACAGAAAATTAGAAGAAAAATGGGTGGGAGTAGAGAACTAAGCCAAAAATGCTGGAGACAAACAGAAAAACAGGCCTAACCCATGTGCAGGAGAAACTACATTCTATAGAACTATGATGAACAGAATTACAAGAATGCGGTAGAGCTCAAAAACATTGCAGATTTTCCAGAATTATTCTTTATTTTTCCTTTCTGTTTTCCCTTTTACTTTCTTCCCCATTTTTCATGCTAATATTATTTTATTCTTATTTTGTTTTAAGTTATATAGGCTCTAAATACATGTGCAATTTCCCAGGGTTACACATCAAACATAATCCTGAATTGTCAGGACAGTTTGCTTAGATAAGATGTGAAAGAAACAGTCAGAGAAACAGGAGTGTACAAAAATTTGTTAATGGAGTGTACAGAAGTTTGTTGTGAAAGTAAAACAGCTTTATCCCAAAACATGAAAAGCCCTCACTGAAAATTTGAAGTACAAAATTAATTTCTGGAATAGCAAGCTCTCTTGGTTCTTTTCTATATATAGAAACATGGGTTAAGGTGCAAATTTTTATGCATGTAACACTAGATCCCAATATTTTACCAAGGAAAAGAACAAGTATTATAAGGAATAGCGGAGTATATTTCTCCAGTTACTAAATGAATTTGCCCTATATACTTTAACACTATTAATTTCTAACTTAGCCTCTATAATAAATAAAAAAGGAAAAAGGACCAGTGTAATAATGGTTGATGTTACATACCAATTAAGGTCGAAAACCTCATGTCAAAAAGAGCTCTTTTAATTAAATGAATTATGATTTTTTTTGTCAGTTGTAGGGCTTGAACTCTAGGCCTGGGTGCTGTCCCTGAGCATTTTGGCTCAAGGCAAGCACTCTACCATTTGAGACGTAGCACCACTTGTGGTTTTCTGGTGGTTTATTGGAGATAAGACTCTCATGGACTTTCCTGCTGGGGCTGGTTTTGAACCATGATCCTTAGATCACAGCCTCCTGAGTAGCTAGGATTACAGGCATGAGCCACTGATGCTTGGCAATATGAATTTTTTAAAAACTCAAATATGGGCTGGGAAGGTGGCTCAGCGGTAGAGCGCTTGCCTTGCATGCCAGAGGCCCTGGATTCGATTCCTCAGCACCACATAAGCAGAAAAGGCC